>NC_025994.2:40065411-40156922 GCF_000442705.2 Elaeis guineensis
TAAATTTTTCTAGAATTTATTCATATTTTTTCTGAATTTCTGAACTTCATGAGTCGACCCCCATGAGTCGACTCAATGGCAAACTTGTTATTTCCTCAAACTTCCCACGGGCTCATTGTTTTTATATGGGATCCTGTTCGTGAGCCGACCCATCCTTTCATCTTCCTCCTTCCAAAAGCCGACTTCTCCATTTCCTTTTGCTCCAAATCCAAGGATCTAGCTCGAGGCACTTCTCCCTCCTCCTCTCCACCAAAAATCGCCACCTTGGAAAGGGATTTTTGTGCTTTCTCCCATTGTTTGGCACGGTTGGAGCGTGCCCTAGCACTCCACCGTTCTTCCCAAATCCACCTCTTTTCTCCACCAGAATCCCTCTTCACTCTCTTGTGATCCCTCCTCCACTCATTCACTTGTTCCTCCAAGTCTCCTTGCTTGCTACTGTAGTGAATATGGCTCCGAAGATGAAGCTTCTCCAAAGAAGAAAGTCAGTCCGTGAGCTTGAAGAAAATGTCCGAAAGAAAAACAAGCTGCTCAGTCTTCCACTGCTCCCACTCCAGCTTCAGTATCTGCTCAAGGTCCCCCTCAATCCTCCCTAAGCCCCAGTAAGAATCCTCTTTCTGATAGAAAAGTTGAAACCGGGAAGAATATAGATTTTCGGTTCTTTAAAAAAGAGGGTTTTACATTTGCAACTAAGATTAAAAACCAAGGATGGGGTTTCTATTGCTCCCTTAAGGAAGTCACCTATGTTGACCTAGTTAGAGAATTCTACCAGAATCTACATTATGGAAATGGGTCAGTGACTTCAACAGTCAAGGGTATTGATATTTGCTTGGATTCTAGTATATTGGAAGAAATACTTCATTTGCCTAGTGAGGGTTACTCTTATATAGAACTCCCAGTAAAAGAAGAGGGGATCAGTGTTATTCTAGGGGGAACTTATTCAGGGAGTTTAAAGAAATTGGAAGCAAAGATTTTGTCCATTGAGATGAGGATCCTGCATCAGATGGTAATGAAGCTCTTCTTTCCTAGGAGTGGTAGGCATGATTTACTTTCCAGTAGAGATGTTTGTATCATGTTTATGTCATCACTCAGACCCCCCTGAACCTCCCTGCACTTATGATAGAGGCCATGAGAGAGACTTTGAACAGATCCAAGGCACACTTGCCTTTTGGTATGGCCCTTACTCGAGTATTTAGGAGGTTTGGAGTTAGCTGTGAGGGGGAGGCATCTACTAAGCTCTCTCATGTGGACACCTTCAACCAACACACCCTGCATCGAATGGGATTTACAAAGACTGATGGTGGTTGGATCAAGGGATCTGAGGAGAGAGCTGAGGAGAGAGCTGGGGAGAAAACTGAAGATAGAGCTGAAGACAGAGTTGAAGACAGAGTAGAAGAAGAAGGTCCATCATCTCCTATTCATGACTTCAGGGCAGCATCACCAGATATCCAGTTCATTCTTGATACAGAGGCTGGCCCTTCAGAGTTTACTAGGATGCCCACACCAGTGTATCAGCCAGAGAGCAGAGCACCTCAATCAGAGTTCAGACTGGCTGACGATTAGATCGAGCAGATATCACAGCGTGTGGCCTCTTTGCTATCTAGTCAGTGGAGCAGTACTACTTTTGCACCAGGAGCCACTTCTTCTGATCAGACCATGACTCCCCACATATCCACTGTGTTTCAGATGATATCAGATCAGTCCATCCGATTCAGCAGCTTGAGGACACCGTTTGGAGACTGACTGGCAGAGTTCTTGACTTGCAGGGGCAAGTCCTTGCTTTGGCCCATCCTCAGCCACAGGAGTCCACTATTGAGGTCACAGACCTCACTGCAGAGGCTGGTAGGCTCAGAGGAGCACTGGAGGGTGGATATGAGTTACTGAGGAAAGAGATCCGAGGATCGAGTGAGCATGCATCCACTCAATTCACTGCTCTACTTCAGTCTGTTTCCAGAGCACTGAACGTACTTGATTCCATCAGACTCACCCTTTCTGTTCAGTCCTTAGCCTCTCAGCATTCTCAGCCACCCAGTTCATCTCGCTCTCCTGCTCGTGCCAGAGGCAGACGAGGTAGAGGACGCACTTCTGATCGAGATCCATCAGCTTCTCATCCCATATCTGATGACTCCGATCCATGACTTCTCATGATCATTACTAGATCCTAGGTGTTAGTGTCTTGTTCTAGGATCTGTATTTTGGGGCCATGTATTGACAATTAGCTGGTTGACTTTTATATTATGAACTATGTATTGAAATAATTATGGTTTTATGGTATCATCTTTTACTTATATTTTTACCTTTTGTAATGATGTCGATCATATTTTGGTTATATATATTCTCCTTGTTGAAATATTATCTTCTCTTTGTTGTTGTTTGCTGTTAATAATTGCTGTATTAAGGGGGAGCAAACATCTGTGATAAACTCCAAAGGGGGAGAAATTAAAGAATGTTTCAGAAAAAGGAGGAGTTAACCATGTTTGATGATGTCAAAAAGGGGGAGAAATTAAACAAAAAAAAAATCCATCAAAAGCAAAATCATAAATTATGAGCAATTAAAGAAAAAACAATCCAATCCATCAAAAGCAAAACCATAAATTATGAGCAATTAAAGAAAAAGCAATCCAATCCATCAAAAGCAAAACCATAAATTATGAGCAATTAAAGAAAAAGCAATCCAATCTATCAAAAGTAAAACCATAAATTTTGAGCAATTAAAGAAAAAGCAACCCATCAAAAGCAAAACTACAAATTATGAGAAATTAATGAACGAATTGGAGAACTTAAAGAACAATATCAAAAGTACAATGCTAAGTACAATGCAAATAAGTAACTTTTAAATTACTTCTTTACATATGCTCTGATTTGCTTTAAAAATTTACATATGCTCTGATATACTTCAAAATTCCAACTTGCTCTGATACATCTTTTGAAATTTTATTTACCTTGATACATCTTAAGAAATTTAATTTACTCTGATACATCTTAAAATTTTTAACTTGCTCTGATACATTATAAAATTTTTTTTGATAACATTGTAAAATTGTTTTTCTTGCTTCGATACATTGCAAAATTTATTTTTCTCTTGCTCTGATACATCTTAAACTCAAAATGATCTAATACACTTTTCAAATCAACTCTTAAACATGCTTTGGCACACATAATTATTTTTTGCTCTGATGCTAAAACTAAAATCAAATGAGAATGAGCAAAATTTTCAAAATACAGCTTGATTTGATAACAAAAATAAGTTTTCTGCTCTAACACCAAAATCACATAATCCAATGAGCATATCTTCAAATCTTTAAGCAAATGGGCAAACTATTCTTGCATATGACCATTTATATCACATGCCAAAAGAATCATACTCTTTTCAAGCATATAAATCTATAATGCATTCACATAAATGCTTTTGTTCAAGTGTTTTGTCATCATCAAAAAGGGAAAGATTGTTGCTCCTAGATTGATTTTGATGATTACAAAGTAGATTGAAGGGATACAAATATTTTTATTTGAAAAAGTCTTTATGCTCTTCAGGGGCAAAATCATAATTTTACTAAAATCCTGATTTGATAGTATCATTTGGTAGAACAAATGATTTGTAATCTATTGGTAAAAATTTTATTATTTTTGGACTTATATTTCTGAAGTTATGAATGTTTGAAGTGCATGAGTCGACTCATGGCAAAATGAGCTGATTGGCACGCTAAAATTTTCCTTGGCACGCTGGTTTTTTGGCTTGGCACGACCTGTGAGTCGACTCATGAGTCGACCCACAAGGCATGAGTCGACTCATGAGTCGACCTCTGCTGATTTGGGCCAAAAAATCCAGAAACCAACATTTCTGGCTGTTGCAACAGAAGTCGACTCATGAGTCGACTCCTGAAGCATGAGTCGACTCATGAGTCGACCCCTGCGACGGAAATTGTCCGCAACGGCTAGTTTTTTGCCCGTTTTAATTGCCTTTAATGCTCCCTTAAAATGCTCTAACGGATCTTTTTCTGCCTAAAATATTTTTCCTTGTTTCTTAAAGCTATAAAAGGTTTCAAAAGGTGAAATACAAAAAGGGGATCCACAAAAATACACGAGAGATACAAGAGATCTACAATACACACAAGAGACATACGAGAGATTTTGAAAGAGAAAAGCAAGAGCGTTCAAAAGGGCATTCAAGAGCATTCAAAGAGAGGGTTTCTCAAGCCAACTTTTCAACCTTGATCAAGAGCTCTTTCAAAGCCTTCAAGAAGTCTTCAATCAAAGCTCACATTCTCCTCAAGCGTTCATTCAACTCTTCATCCACCTTGAGGAAATCCAAAAGGGGATTCTTCATTTGAGTAAAGTATATTTAATGTTATATTCGCTCATTTAAGGAGCTATTCTTGTACTTATTTGTGCTCTAAACTGTCTTACTCTTTGTGAGTAATTGTTCTTGTTTTTTGAGGGTTTCCAAAACAAGGGAAGGTTGATCCGAACCTGAAATCAGAGTGTTTTGGGTTGGCTTGTACCCGAGAAACAAGTAGACTAGCTTGGGATAGCTAGTGTCGGAGGTTCTGACGTTTGTATTCGGGTTGAATACAAGTATAGTGGATTGGAATTCCCAAGTAGGAGCTTGGGGAGTGGATGTAGGTGCAAGGTTGGCACCGAACCACTATAAATCCTTGTGTTTGTGGTGTGCTTTATTGTTTCTCTTTATTTCTTTATTATATCCTTGCATTCTTGCTTTAGGTAATTAATCTTGAACTAAAGTCTTTCTCCTCATTCATCAAGCTTCTAACAAATACTTTTCATAAGTAATTAGTTAAGCTTAAATTTTTTAAAACCCAATTCACCCCCCCCCCCTCTTGGGTTGCATAGTTGGGCAACACAGTTCTCCATGAAGGATCTGGGAGAAGCTTCCTACATTCTAGGGATGAGGATCTATAGGGATAGATCTAAAAGGTTGCTTGGTTTATCTCAGTCCACGTACATTGATACTATGCTGAAGAAGTTCAGCATGGAGAATTCCAAGAAAGGCTATCTTCCGATAGGCCATGGAATTTCTCTCTCGAAGAGGATTGTCCGACAACACCTCAAGAGAGAGAGCATATGGGTAGGATTCTATATACTTCGACAGTGGGATCTATCATGTATGCCATGACATGTACACGACCAGATGTGGCATACTCACTAGGGGTAGTGAGTAGATACCAATCTGATCTAGGAGAGAATCACTGGAAGGTTGTTAAAACCATCCTGAAGTATTTGAGAAATATTAAAGACTAGTGGCTTATTTATGGTGAATCGAATTTGAGACTTATAGAGTTTACAGACTCTAGTTTTCAGTCTGATCATAATGACAGCAAAAGTGAGTCGGGATTTATTTTTACCCTTAATGGTGGGGCTTTTTGCTGGAAAAGTTCCAAGCAGCACACAGTGGCTGATTCAGTTTGTGAGGTGGAGTATGTCGCTGTATCAGATGCTGCCAAAGAAGCGGTCTGGCTGAGGAAATTCATCACCGAGCTTGGAGTAGCACCCTCCCTTGTTGGTCCAGTTCTGCTCTACTGTGACAGCTCTGGAGCCATTGCTCAGGCGAAGGAACCAAAGGCACACCAGCAGATGAAGCATATTCTGTGCCGCTACCATCTCATCCGAAAAATTATGGATCGAGGTGACATCGATCTTCAGAAGATCGACAGAAAGGAGAACCTGACTGACCCATTCACTAAAGCCATTGCGGTGAAGGAGTTCGACAACTACAATTTGAAGATGGGTATTAGATACTGCACCGATTGGCTTTAGGCCAAGTGAGAGATTATTGGAAATAGTGTCCCAAAGCCAATCGTCAGTCTGTTGATGGTTGTAATCATTTTTATATTTGTATATGAATTATGAATTAATAAAAATTATTTTAATATTTTTCATCACAAAATGTTTCATCTTCTAATGAACTCCTATGTTGTGGTGAAGTCCTTAGGACTATTTAGACTCGACAAAGAAGGATTTATTGTTTAGTCCTTAAATCTGTTTACGACCAAATGATACGTTGTTACCAAGGATGACAACGTTTATCAAGCATAGGTCGTTGTGTGCCATATAGGTTGGTTGTCCTCTTAACCAATGAGTGTGGAGACACTGGTATGGCATACAAGTGAGATGTAAGGGTACATCTACACTGAACGTGACCGACTCCAAAGCTATTTCTGCTGTCAAAATTTGCTCCAATGGAATATGGATATAAATATCCCTCCAACCTGAGACCGCCATGGTGACTTGCAAGCAACTCACTACACTTAGGCACTGAACTACCTGAATTTTTAATTCAGTGACGGAAGGCTGCTGGGTGTAGTCAAGTACTTGACTTGTCGGTGCATGTGTCAAGATGGGATTGACCACTCCAGTTTAGGAGCTATTTACAGTCATATTTCAATTTAGCAAAACCTTGCCCAGGGTAGTCCTTGTGAGGAATCACAAGACTGTTTGAGTTGAGCACGCTTCGGATGATCTGATCAGGTTGACAGTTTAACCCTGAGTCATCCTAAACACAGAGGTCAAAAGGATGAATTATACAGTAACTGTATTCACGTAGGTTCTGAGTGTTGTGATTGCGACCATTCGACCTATCCGATCGTCGGGTACCATTGCTAGATGGTCACTTCGATTAGTACAGGAATTGGTTCCTGTGCTACCAGCTTAGGTTCGAACCTGCGGGGTCACACACATTAGAGGTTCTTATCTGATCTGATGGCTGATGTAGAATCTACATGTTTGGGACTCAGTGATCGAGAATCAAGATTCTCTGATCACGAGTTCCACACATTATGGGTACCGGGATCAAGAGTCCCACTGGTTGGGATTTTTCGATCAGGTTTATATATCGATGAATTCTGATGCCTGATTGCCCATCGAATTTGGATTCAGTATTTATGAGAGATTTAATTAGTGATTTGATCATTAATTAACTCAATTTGATTGAGTAATTATTTTTAGATCAAGTCCAATTGAATTGGATTCAGTTGGGTTTGATCCGATTAGGTTAAGAGTTAACCTAATCGTCGAGATGGTTTGGTCCCTGATTTGATCAGGGGTTGGGCTTAGTCAATTCCTAATTTGATTAGAATTTTATTGACCCTAATTAAGCCTAATTAAGTTGGATTTAAATTAGTCTAATTGGACCTAACTTATTTGGTTCAATTAGGTTAGTTTAAATAATTAAACCACCTTGACCCAATCTCCATGCGCCACCTCACTTCCATTGCACCCATTTGGATTCATGAGAAGGAACTTCTCATGAATTTTTTTCTCACGCCAAGCCCTCTCCACACCCCACTTTAATGTGCCAAATGGATGGATAAGGATGATTGGTTGGCCATTCAAATTCAAAATAAAGTTTGAATTTGAATGGGCAATCAATCTTTGCACCTTATCCCTTTTTTTACGCCCTATTTATTACATGAGAAAAAGTTTCTCATGAAATCACTCCATGCATAATTTAATCCATGCCTCACGCCTTTAGTGGATAAGGGATGAGTTGGTGTTCATTTGAATTCAAAATTTGATTTGAATTCAAATGTGCAATTACTCATCTTTATCCTTTCTTTTGGATAAGACATTTGACGTTGTTATAAAAGGAGGAGAAGAGTGGGGCATGCAAGAAGAAGTTTTTTGGAGAAAATTTTGGACTGTGAGAAGTATTGTGCGTGAGAAGGAAGTCCATATCCTTCCAAGAGAAAAAGAAAGAAAGGAAAGAAAAGTGGGTGCAAGGTTTCCGGTGAGTTCCCTAGAGTTTTAGCCTGGGGTTCGGGAAGTGAGAAAGTGAGCTATGAGTGTCGTGAGCTCATAAAATCTTAGAAAGATCTTCAATATCCTCTCAAGTATATCTGTTGATGATCCAGAGCATCCAAAGAATCGACAGACATCGATCGAAGGAGTTCGATCAGCATCTACCGTCAAAAGGGCTCTATAACGAGCTAGCACTCGTGAGGAGTCGATCAGATCGGGAGCTTCATGTGGATGATCTGCAGAGGCCAGACACGCTGTGTGGCTACATCGCAACAATCAAACTCTCCCAATGGTGATCAGATTATGGCGATCTACTACCCGCACAAAGGTATTGTGTTTTGAACACATTACAGTAAAGTATTTACTGTTCGAATTTAAATTTTAAATTTAAATAAATGCATGCTATATATCATATTTAGATCCTAGTATAGGATAAATTTATGTTAATTAATTAGATTAATTAATATCTTTTCACTGTAAAATCATAATTTTGAAAAAATTTTAAAATTATCATTTTATCCCTGCACTGAATTTTCCCCACATGTGACTCCTCACTAGGACTACCCTGGCCAAGGTTTTGCTAAATTGAAACACGACTGTACACAGCTCCTGAACTGGAGTGGTCAATCCCATCTTGACACACGCACCGACAAGTCAAGTACTTGACTAACCCAGCAGTATTTCGTCACTGAATTAGAAATTCAGGTAGTCCAGTGTCTAAGTGCAGTGAGTTACTTACAAGTCATCGTGACGGTCTCAGGTCGGAGGGACAGTTATACCCATATCCTATTGGAGCAAATCTTGACAGCAGAAAAAGCTCTGGAGTCGGTCACGTTCAGTGCAGATGTACCCTTACATCTCACCTGTATGCCATACCAGTGTCTCCACACTCCTTGGTTAAGAGGACAACCAACCCATATGGCATACAACCTATGCTTGATAAATGTTGTTGTCCTTGGTAACAACTTATCATTTGGTCGCAAACAGATTTAAGGACTAAACGATAAATCCTCCTTTGTCGAGTCTAAATAGTCCTAAGGACTTCACCACAACACAGAAGTTCATTAGAAGATGAAACAATTTGTGATGAAAAATGCTAAAATAATTTTTATTTATTTATAATTTATACACTAATACAGAAAAGAGCACAACCGTCAAAAGGCTAACGATTGACTTTGGGACACTATTCCCAACAGCCATAGCCCTAGCTAAGGAGCCAAGGTCTCACCAGAAGTCCAAGCATATCGAGCGGCGATTCCATCTGATCCGTGATTACCTCGAAAAAGGTTATGTCGAGGTTAAGAGAGTCGACTCCACAGATAATGTGGCAGACCCACTGACAAAGCCATTAGGCCAACAGAAGATTGAAGTCCACCTTGAGAAGATGGGACTTAGATATGTAGCCAATTGGCATTAGGTTAAGTGGGAGTTTGTTAGATGTATGCCCTAGATGCCAGATTGGCTGACACATTCCTGTACAAATCTAAGGGCAAATTTATAATTTTGACTATAAATGAATAAAAGGGTTATTCTGCTATCACATTGTGTACATTATGTCTGTGATACATCCTTTGAGTTAGTAGGAATGTTAATTCATATTTTCAAGAGTTAAAAATTTAAGGCATGAATTTACATAACTAACTCATAAACAGCTCCTGACCATAGGATCATCACGAAGATGGTGATTGATCCGGAAGGTTGGTGTACAATCACTTCCTTAGGATAGATGTGTCTTGAGTCTACGGTGTAGAGACACCAGAGCGAGAGTACAGGTATTCATTGAGAATGAGAGTACTGAGCATGACCACCTCGAGTAGTCATAAGAAAATCTACCTTCTCGTCGATGACTAGCTCGATGCTGCAGCTGTGTGTCTAGTTCTTTGACCTGAGGTACATCGACAGTTCACCTTGAGTGTGTTATAGTTTGACTACACCATAACTCGATCTCCTAGTTATTCAAAATCCTGAGATGTATGTTGGCTGTAGCATATTCATTGTAGGAACCAGATTGCACCAAGATGGGATCTATCAACCTCGATAGATAAGAATAGTCCTATGATGATCAAAAGATTGAGTCCTTAAGCCCATGGCCATGGCAGAGTGAAATAATGAAAAAGAGTTTTCCATTGAGGTTTTACATCGGACTTGGATCGATCGATTGCTTCATATGACTGATGTTGGGTTTGACAAGTTCACCTTAACCCTAATTTAATCGGGACTAATGATAGAAGAACTCAATCACACAGGTAGCTGCACTGAGAGGTTCATCTTCATTTCTGATGGGTTGCCACCATATACTGCTAGGTATCACTGATAGATTTTGGGAGTAATTAGAATGATCTTGATGATCGATCATTCTAATTGTCTGAATCAGAAGAGTTCTGGTCCATCGAAAGGAGTTTCGATGATGAGATCACGACATATCTCATTACCATACGAAAATGAACCTAACTGGGTCATACAAATAAGAGTTAGGGTCTGGATGTCATCAATTAAGCTAGCCTAGTTCGATTGATTTGGATTAGATCCAATTAGGTTCAAGAAAATCGTGCTAGCACACGATTGAGCCTAACTTTCTCCTCGTGTAATCTTTTTCTATCTCGACTGAGCCAAATGTAATTTGACTCATCCAGAGAACTTTGAGAAGGTTTCTCTCAGTCTGACTGGAGCCAGTCTAGCTCAGAAAAATTTTATCTTAATTCATGAGATGAATTTAAGACAACACCTGCTAATTTCTATCACCTGCCATTTTCATTTTAGGACATTGGTCAAACGTTGACCCATGAAACTTGGACTGAAGGCCACTTGGCAAGAGGTCATTGGAGAGTTTTAGTGGAGTGTCCACCTACTAAATTAGCCCTCAATGTGGGTGCCATAATCAGATATGGCATGCGCCCCAAGTGGATAAGGATAGAGTCCCATGAGATGAGGACTCTGATCCCTTGATCAACTTGGACTGTGGGGTGCCAATCTCACTGTGCTTATCCAGTGTTGGCGCCAACAATAGGAGGGATTGTGGGGATTCTTATCTGATATGATTTGATGACATCACTCTATCAATCAAATTTTTTTCAAAATTAATTGGAATTTTTTGATTGGTCGAATGATGTGGCACTGCATGGCGTAGCAGGGTCTATTTAAACCCTGTCTGCGCCTAGGGTTAAGAGACTCTACTCAATAACCAGCAAAAGTCTGAATCTTCTCCACTTCTCTATGCCCCCTCTACTCCTCTCCCTCTCCTCTTCACATCCAAGAGGTTGGGTGTCCATCTGATGCTTGTCCAAGGTGTGGTGGCTTCTTGATTAGAAGGTTGCAGAGATTTATCGAGAAGCTGCTACTCCAGCTTCAGAAGATCTTTTAGATCAGATCCAGATCTGATTTTTAGAGTAAAAATTCATAAGGAGAAGATGATCCAGATCCTGCTTAAGTAGATACTGGTAGAGGCCAAGTGACTGCATGACTATTTTAGAACCTCGAGCATTGTTGCGATCATCACAGGGTAATCTAGTTATCCTAGAGGTATTTTTCTATTCTTCATATTTTTAGATTTAATTTTAGATTTAATATTAGATAATAAGAATTAGATCTAATAGATCTTAGATTTGAAATATCATAGGATAATTTTTTTAAAAAAATATTTCGCCCCAGATCTCATTAGATTGAAGATCCTACAAGAAAAAAGCCAATTTTTCCTTCAATGTATACGACCGAATGCGGCATACTCATTAGAAGTAGTGAGTAGATACCAGTCTGATCCAGATAAGAATCATTGAAAGGTCGTAAAGACCATCCTTAAGTATTTGAGAAATACTAAGGATCAGTGGCTTATCTATGGAGAATCTGACTTAAAACTTGTGTGGTTTATAGACTCCACTTTTCAATCAGATCATGACGATAGCAAGAGCATGTCGGGATATATTTATATCCTGAACGGTGAAGCAATCTACTAGAAAAGTTTCAAGCAGCACACTGTGGCCGACTCTACTTATAAGGCAGAATATATTACGGCATCCGATGCTGCGAAGGAAGCTGTATGGTTATGAAAGTTCATCAACGAGCTCGAAATGGCACCCTCCCTTGATGGCCCCATCTTGTTGTACTATGACAGTGCTGGTGCCATTGTTCAAGCGAAGGAACCGAAGTCACATTAGCGGACCAAGCACATTCTGCATCGCTACCATCTGGTCTGAGAGATCATAGATCGAGGTGATGTCGAGCTTCAAAAGATCGACAAAAAGGAGAACCTGATCGATCCATTTACTAAAGCCCTCAATGTCAAAGAGTTCGAAGATTACAAATCAAAGATGGGTATATGATACTATACCGATTGGTTTTAGTCCAAGTGAGAGTTGTTGAAAATTATGTTCCAAAGTCAATCGTCAGTCTGTTGACGGTTATGCTTATCATTGTAATTATATATGAATTATTGAATTAATAAATATTATTTAATTTTTTTATCACTGTGTACATCTCATTTTGAACTCCTGTTATGTGATGAAGTCCTTAGGACTATTTGATTCGATATAAGAGAATATATCGTTTAGTCCTTAAACCTTAAGTTCATGACCAAATGATATATTATTATTAGGATGATAGCTATATCAAGTATAGGTTGTTGTGTGCCATGTACATTGGTTGTCCTCTTAATCAAAGAGTATGGAGACACTAGCATAGCATGCAAGTGAGACATAGGAGTACATCTCACTGAACGTGACCAATTGCTGAGCACTCTGCTGTCAAGAGTAGCTCGCGAAGGATATGGATATAAGTGTCCCTCCGATCTGAGATCACCACGGTGACTTGCAAGCAACTCACTATGCTTTGGTGCTGGACTACTTGAATTTTTAATTCAATGATGAAAGGTTTTTGGGCATAGTCAAGTACTTGCGAAGTCGGTGTGTGAGTCAAGATGAAATTGACCCCTCTGAATAAGTAGGAGTTAATGTATCAGTGTGTTTCAATTCAGTAAAACTTTGGCTGGGGTAATCCATGTGATAAATTTTAAAAATTAAAATATAATGTGGATGATCATATCATGGTTGGCAGTTAAATCCTAGGTCACCTTGAGCATTTGGGTCAAAGGGATGAATTATACGATAACCATATGCCAATGATTCTTGAATGATGCTTTGCAATCTTTCGACCTATCCAGACGTTGGATATCATTGCTACATGGTCTCTTTGATTCGTATAGAAAGATTATTCTCATACTATTAGCTTAGGTTTGAACCTATGGGGTCACACTCAAAAGAAGTTTCTGACTGATCATATGGCTGATCAACGATTAAAAATTATTTTAGGATAAAACAGTCAATTTGATTGATGATTAATCCTGTACAAAAGTTGAAATAAATCAATTCGCTAATTGTTGATGAAGTATGGAAGGATTGATTAGTAATTAGATTGCTAATTAACTTAATTTGATTGAGCATTGAGGTTTGGATCGAATCTAATTGAATTGAATTCAATTTGGTTTGATCTGATTAGATTATTAGATAACCTAATCACTAAGGGTGTTCAATTTCTGATATGATCAGGACTTGAGCTCGATTAATTTTTGATTTGATTAAAATTTAATTAAAGCTATTTACTACCTATTTAAATTTGGTTTAATGGTCCAATTGAGTTTAACCTAATTTGGTTGGGTTAAGAATCTAATTGAATGAGAAAAATAATTCAAATTTGAATCCCTTGCACCTCCTTTATCTGCACCCTCTTATTTTTCACATGAGAAATATTTTATGTGATTTTTTCTCATACCCAGAAGCCTTTTCTACATCCTCATCTAAGTCTTTTTGAATTAGAAATTGGTTGGTTTAAATTTGAGTTCAAATTATTTTGAATTTAAATGAAAACCTAGAGTCCAAATTGAGTTGGACTCTCCTCTTCATGCCACCACATTTCTCCATGCATAAAGTATTTTTGCATGAGATTTTTTACACTATTCTGATGTTGGTTGACCCCTCTCTGAGTTTATTAGATAAGAATAAAGTTTGGTTCAAAATTTAATTCAAATTTAATTTGAATTGGTGATAAGGATCAACCAACACTTGAATTTGAACCGAAACTATCTTATTCTTATCCTAAAAGGGGATCAATTTTGTGTGAGATTAAAAGTGACTTTTGATGTGAGAAACCTGAGAGAGGGGATGTAAAAAGTTGAGAGTGGTTTGGGCTTCCGTGCATGAGAGACAGAGGAAGTATTCTTCCTCTCGGGCATGAGCTGTGGGTTCTAGGGTTTCATCTCAAGGTTTTGTGAGAAAAAAAATACAAGAGTGAGTCTTGTCCAATCTTCCACACCATCACCTCCTCATAAAGCTTCATTTTTTGATCTAGAGGAGTCTTGGAGATCCTAAGAAAGGAGCTTGGATCAGCCATCCAGAGCCTTCGACGTGAGCTAGCACTCCCATGAAGGAAGATTCGATCAAAGCTTTAAGTTGATGATCTGTAAAGGCTCCGTGCGGCTGCTCGACATTAGCGAGAGCTTTATACCATACCTACTAGCAATGGAGATCATCGACTTGCAAAAAGATGATGAGTTCTGAACTCTACCGATATAATCTAAAAGTTAGATCAAATTCAGGACATCGATGTGATCGATGCAGTTTTCTATTTTATATCAGATTTTATATGTAAATTTTTTATGTCATAGATCCTTAATGATAGTTTAGATCTGATCTAAAGAATGTTTAGAAGATTAAAATATTTAATCTTTTATTATTTCACTATAAAATTTTAAAAATATATGCTTTGAACTATCTATTTTTTGAAAAATAATTTTTAAAAAATTTAAAATCATACAAATCAGTAGCTTTATCAAATAAAACTATCGAGCTGAAATCTAAAATCCTAGAATCACTTTATCGATCATGATCAAAACAAATTCAAGCATGCAAAGAGATAAAAAATTATACTTTAACCAATATGAAAAAATGGTACATTGATGTTTTTCACAAAATCCTAAGATAGAAATCCCCCAACGATGATCCGCATGAAAGTTAGCCAAAGTCCTTCCCAACCGACAGGCTGCCGCAGTCTTGTCTTCTTAAGAATACTACCGCCTTCGAACTTGTGTCACAATCACATCAAAGCCCAGTTGCTTTCGATCTTATCACCAGAATGACATCAAAAAGATATGTTGTGATCCAGGTGGTGTGCCCAAGGCCCAGGGGACCAAGGCTAAGGCCAAGGTCCATCATTCATGAGGGCTTCATGGAGGCTCTAGGGCTAGTTGGGCCATAGGTTGAAAGGTTGTGGGCCTTTCGGGTTCTTGAGGTCTAGGTTATGTGGGCCTCAAGGGACCAACTCTTTATGAGCCAGATCTAGGCTTAGGATAGGTGAGATTAGGTCGAGTCATGGGTGTACATGGGCTTGGGTTAACCTAATCTCCCATAGAGTTGGTCAAGGGAGTTTTGGGTTTGGGTCACTTGACCCTGTGTTTATATATACATGCACTGTATAGGTTTGATTAAGCCAAAGAATATGAAAACTCTTTCTCTCAAGTCTCTCTCTCTCTTCTCCCTCTCTCTCTAGCTATTCTCCATGCCCCAGGAGCAAGAAACCCTAGGGTTTCTTGCCGCCAGGTCCATAGAAGGCAGGAAAAGCAGGGGAGGCGCTAGCCCCTCCCCCTTTGTGCTGCCAACCATATTGCCTCTCCCTCTCTTGAAGCCATCCAAACATCAGGTCTAGGACTTGAAATCTCTTGCTATGAGGTTGGTACAAGTTTCTCTCAGATCTGGAGTTGATCTGAGGTCGTTTGAGGTGCGGGTGAGATCTCCATCAATAGATCTACAGGAAAGGCTGCAGCAGGATAGATCTACAAGGTCTGGTTCTATCTACCTTCTTTCCTATTTAGAATACCTCAATTTGAGATCTACAAAGTGGAAGACCTCGGTCCAGGCCTGATCTGGTTGGGTATCAGATCTTGGATTTTTTAGAGGTGATCTTAGAGGCGTTCTTCATCTGGAACAAAAGGCTGATGAAGAAGAAAGCAACCAGGCTGATTTCGTCAAGGGCCTTTGATCGAGTCCAAAAGTCTCCAGATTTGTTCGTTGCTGGTTCTACTGCACCCAAGGTCCATGGGAGGAGCTAGGATCATGCTCCACTAGTTGGTATTAGAGCCACATTAGTGAGGAAGCAGTTCCAAGTGCGAGAAGTTGAAGATTCCAAGTGCTGAAAATTTTCAGCAAGGTACCATCAAGGTATATTCTACACTTCTTGATTTTATATTGCTTGTTTGGCTTGGATCCAGTCATGGGCAGTAATATGAAGGTTGATTTTGAGAAATTTGATGGCAAGAAAAATTTTTCTATGTGGAAAATCTGGGTGGAGGATCTTCTGGTGCAAGCAGATCTGGATCAGGCTTTGGATGAGAAGCCTGAGGGAATGACAGATAGACAGTAGGCATCGTTGGAGAAGAAAGTATGCTCGATGATCAGAGGATGTTTGATGGATGCGGCATTGTATTCAGTGCTGGAAGAAAAGACCCCAAAGGGCCTTTGGTCGAAGTTGCACACCATGTATATGGGGAAGAATATGTGCAACAAGCTAATGCTGAAGAAGAGGTTGTACAGTCTTCGGATGCAGGAGGGATCTGATGTGATTGGCCACATTCAGAGGTTCGACCAGTTGTGCACGGAGTTGATGAATATCGGGGTGAAGCTGGATGAGGAGGACAAGTCTCTGTTGTTTTTGTGTTCGCTGCTAGGATCATATGACTCTTTGGTGACTACACTGCTTTACGGCAAGGAGACTCTAGAATATGAGGACATGGTCTCGATGCTGAGGTCTAATGAGCAAAGAAAAAAGTTGACCAGAGATCGAGCTCCTCAGGAGGGTTTGGCAGTAGGGGAGAGGACAGGCAGAGGCAGAAGCAAGTCCAGGGGGCGGTCCAAGTCCAAGAAGGAAAAGAAAGAGATGAAATACTTCAAGTGCAACGAGTTCGGGCACTTCAAGCGAGAATGTCCACTATGGAAGAGCAAGAAGGGAGAAAGAAGTGGCTCAAAATCAGTGAGTGCAGTTGCTGGGCAGCAGGTGGAGGATGATCTACTTGTGGAATCAGATGGTCACAGGCATTACACAGAGGAGTGGACACTAGACTCTGCGTGCTCACATCACTACACACCACACAAGTCTTGGTTTGCGACATACACCAAGACAAATGAGGGATCAGTGACTCTAGGCGACAATCATCCTTGCAAGGTGGCTGGGATAGGGACAGTCAGGGTGAGGATGTTTGATGGGATTGGGAGGACATTGACAAATGTAAAGCACGTCCGGAGCTGGAAAAGAATCTGGTGTCACTAGGCTACTTGGAGCGTAGTAGATACAGCTTCAGCAGTAGGGCTAGAAGCGGAGTACTGAACATCTCCAATGGATCTATGGTAGTGATAAGAGGTAGGAGGTTGGACAATAACCTCTATCGCATGGAGGGATCTGTGGTGATCGGAGAGTCTGATGCAGCAGTTGCAGCACAGGACCAGCAGGGGGCTTACAGGATATGGCACTACCGCCTAGGCCACATGGGAGACAAGGGGCTGAGGGAGTTAAGCAGGAGAGGACTCATCTCTGATATGGAAGATGGTACTACAGGAGAGATCTGTGAGCCTTGCCAGATGGGAAAGCAGAGGAGAGTTCAGTTCAACATCAATACAACCCGCAGTGCAGCCCCTCTGGAGTTAGTACACACGGATGTGTGGGGACCAGCCCCAGTTTCAGCTAGGAATGGGGCCAGATACTTCATGACCCTGATTGATGATTTCTCAAGGAAACTCTGGATTTACTTCATGAGAGAGAAGTCTGAGGTCTTCACCAAGTTCAAAATCTGGAGAGCTGAGGTGGAGAAGGAGCAGGGGAGGAGCGTGAAGTGTCTGAGATCAGACAATGACAGGGAGTACACCAGCAGAGAGTTTCAGGACTACTGTGAGGAGTGTGGGATCAGGAGACACTTCTCAGTTAAGGGGACTCCATAGCAGAATGGGGTGACCGAGAGGATGAACATAATACTTCTGAAAAAGGCACGATGCATGAGGCTGCAGGCAGGGCTTCCAAAGGCGTTCTGGGTTGACACAGTTGACACAGCGGGTTACTTGGTCAATCGATCACCTCACACCAGGTTGGGTGGCAGGCTTCCAGAGGAGGTGTGGTCTGGGAGGACAGTTGGGCTGGGCCATCTATGGATATTTGGGTGCACGGCCTATGTGCACATTGGAGCTGGTGAGCGGAGCAAGCTAGACGCCAGATCACGCAAGACGGTATTTCTAGGCTATCTGCGAGGAGTTAAGGGATACAGACTGTGGGATCCCTTGGAAAAGAAGGTCATCATTAGTCGGGATGTGACTTTTGATGAGGAGTCAGTCCTACGTAGGCGAGCAGGCATGGAGGAGCAACAGGAGCAGGAGGAGGTCCAGCAGGGTGCTGCTGGATAGCTTACCTCTTTGATTTTGCCTCTTGCAGGTACTACAGGAGGACATGACATTCAGGTGGAGAACCTACCTAAAGTGTCTCCACAGGTGGAGAGGACTCGGATGGATGATCGAGGTGGAGAGGTCCAGTAGGAGCGAGCTGGATCGAGGACTGATATCAGTGTTGCCCTACACAAGCTCAAGAGGACCATCAGGCAACCAGACCGATATGGCTTCGAGGAGACGCTGTCATATGCCCTGGTGACAGTGAATGAAGATCCATATACGTATCAAGAGGCTATTGAGAGTCAGGACAGAGAGCGGTGGATCCAGGCAATGTCCGAGAAGATGCAGTCTCTCCACCAGAACCAGACGTGGAGATTGGTGCAGTTACCACAGGGGAAGAGGCCCATTGGCTGTAAATGGGTCTACAGTCGCAAGGAAGGGCCTTCAGAGCAGGGAGGTATCAGATTCAAGGCAAGGTTAGTGGCCAAGAGATACTCCCATAAGGAAGGCATCGACTTCAACGAGGTCTTCTCTCCCGTCGTCAGATATACTTCCATCAGAGTGTTGCTGAGTATTGTAGCAGCTCAGGATTTAGAGCTGGAGCAGATGGATGTCAAGATGGCATTCCTCATGGGCATTTGGAGGAGAGGATTTACATGGAGCAGCCACCCAGTTTCAGGGATCCAGGATCAGAGGAAAAGGTTTGTTTGTTGCAGAAGTCGCTGTACGGGCTGAAGTAGTCGTCGAGGTAATGGTACAAGCGGTTCGACTCCTATGTGCGCAGCATTGGACTTTCCAGGTGCGAGTTTGATCCCTGTGTTTATGTTCATTCTCTTGAGGATTGTTCTAGGGTGTTCCTACTCTTGTATGTGGATGACATACTTATAGCATGCAAGAGTAGGAAGGTTGTGCAGGATCTGAAGGCATCCTTATCTCGGGAGTTTGAGATGAAGGATTTGGGCCCTGCAAGGAAGATCCTAGGCATGGAGATTTTCAGAGACCGAGCTCGGAGGGTGCTGCATCTATCAAAGGGGGGCTACATACAGAAGGTCTTAGAGAAGTTCGGGATGAAGGGAACAAAGCCGGCGGAGCTGCCACTTGCCGGTCACTTCAGACTCTCGAAGACCATGGCACCACAGACTGAGGTGGAGGCTCAGGAGATGGAGACGGCTCCTTATGCTTCAGGAGTTGGAAGCTTGATGTATATGATGGTCTGTTGTAGGCCAGACATCGCTCATGCAGTGAGTCAGGTTAGCAGGTTCATGGCGCAGCCTGGCAGGGAGCACTGGAGAGCTCTGAAGTGGATATTCAGATACCTAGCGGGTTCAGTTAGAGTTGGCATCTACTACGAACAGTGAGGAGGTGCAGTGGGATACTCTGACATGTCCAGGGAGGCTCAGGGGCTGATTGGCGGTTATGTAGATGCAGACTTCGGTGGAGATGTGGATACCCGGAGGTCTACAACAGGCTTCATCTTTAGCCTGTATGGAGGTCCTATTTCTTGGAGATCGAGTCTGCAGCCTATCACGGCCCTATCTACTACAGAGATGGAGTACATCAGGCTGACAGAAGTAGCTAAGGAGGTAATTTGGCTGAAGGGTTTGTTGACGGAGATGGGCCTTACTCAGGAGGCCATTAGAGTGCACTGTGACAGCCAGAGTGCACTTCTATTAGCACAGAACTCAGTCTATCATGCAAGGACAAAGCACATCGACATTCGGTATCATCGGATCAGGGAGCTTGTGGAGGATGGTGAGGTGGAGTTGGTAAAGGTACACACCAAGGAGAATCCAGCTGATGCATTTACGAAGGTACTTCCACGGGACAGCTTTCGGAGATGTGTTGAGCTGATTCGGCTGAGGGATAGAGTGGAGCTGGTTAAGGCCTTGGGACACCAAGGTGGAGATTATTGTGATCCAGGTGGTGTGCCCAAGGCCCAGGGGACCAAGACTAAGGCCAAGGTTCATCATTCATGAGGGCTTCATGGAGGCTCTAGGGCTAGTTGGGCCCTAGGTTGAAAGGCTGTGGGCTTTTCGGGTTCTTGAGGTCTAGGTTATGTGGGCCTCAAGGGGCCAACTCTTTATGGGCCAGGTCTGGGCCCAGGATAGGTGAGATTAAATCGAGTCATGGGTGTACATGGGCTTGGGTTAACCTAATCTCCCATAGAGTTGGTCAAGGGAGTTTTGGGTTTGGGTCACTTGACCCTGTGTTTATATATACATGTACTGTATAGGTTTGATTAAGCCAAGGAATATGAAAACCCTTTCTCCCAAGTCTCTCTCTCTCTTCTCCCTCTCTCTCCAGCTATTCTCCATGCCCCAGGAGCAAGAAACCTTAGGGTTTCTTGCCGCCAGGTCCATAGAAGGCAGGAAAAGCAGGGGAGGCGCTAGCCCCTCCCCCTTTGTGCCGCCAACCGTATTACCTCTCCCTCTCTTGCAGCCACCCAAACATCAGGTTCAGAACTTGAAATCTCTTTCTATGAAGTTGGTACAAGTTCTTCTCAGATCTGGAGTTGATCTGAGGTCGTTTGAGTCACGGGTGAGATCTCCATCAACAGATCTACAGGAAAGGCTGCAGCAGGACAAATCTACAAGGTCTGGTTTTATCTACCTTCTTCCCTATCTAGAATGTCCCGATTCGAGATCTATGAATTGGAAGACCTCGATCCAGGCCTGATTCTTGGTTGGGTATCAGATCTTGGATTTTTTAGAGGTGATCTTAGAGGCGTTCTTCATCTGGAACGAAAGGCTGACGAAGAAGACAGCAACCTGGCTGATTTCATCAAGGGCCTTTGATCGAGTCCAGAAGTCTCCAGATTTGTTCGTTGCAGGTTCTGCTGCACCCAAGGTCCATGGGAGGAGTCAGGATCATGCTCCAACAAGATACTCTTCAGATGTCATACAACCTAGGATTTGATTTTTGGCTCCAACACATGGAAAAATCAAATCCTAGGGCACTCAAGCAACACTTGCTGAAAACCTCACCAGCCTTGTAGCAACTTTTGCCGCTCAAAATTTTCTCTTTTCTTCCTCAAAATTTTCTTAGAATCTTGTCTATGTTAACCACATCCCTCCTCTTAGTTTGAACCAAAAATTATTGCAAGAAGCCATGTGGGGCATCCCCTATAAATAGGAGACCAGAAGATGTCACATGGGATGAAGGGGCACCAATCTTTGGCGCTCCAACTTCCCACATACCAAATAAATTCATCGAGTGAATTTTTGATGATCCAATTACTTAGAGTAGAAAGACTCTTAGTCTTCTATGTGTCATAAAAAATTTAATGAATTTTGGCATCAAAACATAGGATTTCTGATCGGGAATTTAAGGCAATGCATGTTAGTTAAGAGCCTTCTTTAAGGACTCTTAACTTCACACGCCAAAATAGGGGGGGCGGCATTTATTTTTATGCATGGGTTCTAGTGTGTTGGGAATAGTGTCCCAAAGCCAATCGTCAGCCTGTTGACGGTTGTGCTCCTTTTGTATTAGTACATGAATTATAAATAAATAAAAGTTATTTTGATATTTTTTCATCACAAATGTTTCATCTTCTAATGAACTCCTGTGTTGTGATGAAGTCCTTAGGACTATTTAGACTCGACAAAGGAGGATTTGTCGCTTAGTCTTTAAACATGTTCGCGACCAAATGATACGTTGTTACCAAGGATGACAACGTTTATCGGGCATAGGTCGTTGTGTGCCATATGGGTTGGTTGTCCTCATAACCAAAGAGTGTGGAGACACTCCTATGGCATACAGGTGAGATGTAATGGTACATCTGCACTGAACGTGACCAACTCTGGAGCTATTTCTGCTGTCAAGATTTGCTCCGATGGGATATGGGTATAAATGTCCCTCCGACTTGAGACCGCCATGGTGACTTGCAAGCAACTCACTGCACTTAGGCACTGGACTACCTGAATTTCTAATTCAATGACGGAAGGCTACTAGGTGTAGTCAAGTACTTGACTTGTCAATGCGTGTGTCAAGATGGGATTGACCACTCCAGTTTAGGAGCTATGTACAGTCATGTTTCAATTTAGCAAAACCTTGCCAGGGTAGTCCTAGTGAGGAGTCACAGGACTAATTGAGTTGAGCACGACTCGGATGATATCATCAGGGTTGACAGTTTAACCCTGAGTCGTCCTAAATACAGGGGTCAAAAGGGATGAATTATACGGTAACCATATTCACATAGGTTCTGAATATTGCGATTACGATTATTCGACCTATCCGATCATCGGGTACCATTACTAGATGGTCACTTTGATTAGTACAGGAATTGGTTCCTGTGCTACCAGCTTAGGTTCGAACCTGCGGGGTCACACACATTAGTGGTTCCTTTCTGATCAGATGGCTGATTATGAGTCTTATGTGTCTGGGACTCTATGATTGAGAATTAGGATTCTCTGATCATGAGTTCCACACATTTTGGGTACCGGGGTCAAAATTTTGAATTTTAAATTTTGAATTTGAAATTTGAACTCTTTGATCAGGGTTTCATATCGATGGTCTCTGATGCCTGATTGCCCATCAGATTTGGACTCAATATTTATGAGAGGTTTAATTAGTGATTTGATCGTTAATTAACTCAATTTAATTGAGTAATTATTTTTGGATCAAGTTCAATTGAATTGGATTCAGTTTGGATTGACCCGATTAGGTTAAATGTTGACCTAATCGCTAAGGTGGTTTAGTCCTGATTTGATCAGGAGTTAGGTTTAGTTAATTCCTGATTTGATTAAGATTTTATTGAGCCTAATTAAGCCTAATTAAGTTGGATTTAATTTATTCTAATTGTGCTTAACCTATTTAGATTAGGGTGGCTCAATTAGGTTCAAACCACCTTGACTTTTCTCCCTGCGCCACCTCACTTCTTCTGTGCATGTTTAAATTTACGAGAAGCAACTTCTCATGAATTTTCTCCACACAAAAGCCATCCCATACCCACCCTTGTGAAGGAACCAGATCTAGGATTTCAGGGTTAGATCTTGAAACTTTTTCAAGATCATACAGCAGAAGACTAAAATAAATCAAAATTTATTTTTTAAAATCAGAGAATCCTAGATCTAAGATCCTATTACATGATTATTACATGGAATTAAATTAGAAATTAAAATATATAAATATAGCATGAACTACATGTTGATCATATCAACATGTTTTTATACCACATCTAATGTATGTATTAAACAATAGATCAGATCTATTACCTTGCAAGTTAGATGCTCTAACCTCGCTGATCCGGGCTTAAGGATGATGTTGCAAGCCGCACATGCATCCAGCCTCTAGGAGTCATCCACACGAGCCCACGAATCTCGATCAGAAGTCCTGCTTCAGGAAATCAGCACAGTATGCTAGTACTACGCTGATCCTTCTTTGATGGTTGATCAGGTGCCTCCTTCTTCTTGATTTGGACTCTTTCAAAGATGGAAAGTAGAAGGAAAAGTTTCATATCTGAGACACTCTCAGGAAACTCAAGATGGAAGGAGGAAAGATATGAAAATAAAAACCCTAGAAGAAGACCCTCTTCTTCTTACATTTTTCTCTCTAGATACCCAAACTTGCATCTTTCATATCTCCAGACCCAAAGGTATTTCTCTTTGATTTTTGGATGGCAGAAAAGCTCTCAAATATCTATCTTTTCCTAAAATTTTACAAAGAAACTCATCTTATATAGAGAGATATGATAGAGTCCTTGTCTAGGTCAAACACCTAGTCAAGGCTTATCCAAACATGGCAAGTTAAGGGACGCCCAACTCTTGAGCACCTCCTCCATATTTTCATGCAGGGATCATAAGAAAAGGGTGCATAATATATACCCTAAAAGCCACGAAAATTCCAAAAAAAATTTGGATAAATTCGGTGCAAAATTGAAGGAGTTTTGGATTTCTAAAACTCTATCTCATAGAATTCAAAATCCAAACTTATTCCTTTTAGATTTGATCCAAACCACCTTCCATGTAAGAAAGAAGAGAGGAGACCTTTTGTGAACGTGGGAGAGATCTGGGAGAGGGCTTTTATCACACAAAATAAGTGGATATTGGCATTGAATAAGAGAGAGGGCGTGGAGAAGGTTTATGTGGCGCAAGGTGGAATCCTAGTCCTACTAGGATTCTGTCTCATAACTTGTTTTAATTTGGTTTTCCAAACCAAATCAAATCAAAATTAGATCAACCCAATTAAAATAGGTCTTAACCCAATTAAGAACCTAATTTAATCAGATTAAATTATATTTAAATCTGATTTAATTTTCTAATCAAATTAGAAATTAGATTGACCCAAGTCCTAGTTGAACTAGGACTAGTTTTTCCTTGCACTTGGCTTATCCAATAAATCAATTGGACTTGATCCAATCAAGCCCAAACCAAATCTAATTAAATTATATTTAATTAGACTTAATCTCATCCCATTGGCTTAATCAAATTAAGCCAATTAGCAATCAAATTGCTAATCGATCCTCCTGCAACACTTGCACTGGGTTAAATATCAATCGTATTGATCATCTAACCCTAGAACGATTCTTAATCGTTGATCAACCATCCGATCGGATCATGAACTCTAATGTGTGTGACCTCATAGGTCCGAACCTAAGCCGGTAGCATAGGAACAAATTCCTATACCAATCGAAGTGACCGTCTAGCAATGGTACCCGACGACCGGATAGGTCGAATGTGTAGAACAACATCCTTAGAACCCATGCGGATATAGTTTTCATATAATTCATCCCTTTGACCAAAATGATCATAGGACACCCCAGAGTTTAACTGTCAACTCTGATCAGGTTGTCCACATTATATTTCAAAATATCAAATCCATCTGATGGATTACCCTGGCCAAGGTTTTGCTAAATTGAAATACAGCGACTCATTCTTCTCCAACTCTTGGAGTGGTCAATCCCATCTCGATCACACTCTGACTTCGCAAGTACTTGACTGTGCCCAGAAGCCTTCCATCCCTGAATTAGAAATTCAGTTAGTTCAGTACCAAAGCACAGTGAGTTGCTTGCAAGTCACTGAGGCGATCTCAAGTCCAAGGGACACTTATACCTATATCCCATCAGAGACATTCTCGACAGCAGAATGCTCTGGAGTTGGTCACGTTCAATGATGATGTACCCTTACATCTCACCTGTATGCCATACCAGTGTCTCCACACTCCTTGGTTAAGAGGACAACCAACCCATATGGCCTACAGCGACCTATGCTCGATAGAAGCTGTTGTCCTTATTAATAGCCTATCATTTGGTCGTGAACTGTTTTAAGGACTAATCGATAAATCCTCTCTTTATCGAATCTAAATAGTCCTAAGGACTTCATCATAACAACGGAGTTCATTAGAAGATGAAAGCTTATGATGAAAATGCCAAATATATTTTATTTATTAACAAATCAATTACAATACTTGGTTGCTCAACCGTCAACAGCTTGACGATTGGCTTTTTGGGACACATTTCCCAACAACTCCCACTTATCCTAAAGCCACTCGGCACAGTATCTAATACCCATCTTCGACTTGTGGTTGTCGAACTCCTTTATTGCCAGGGCTTTAGTGAAGGGGTCGGCTAGGTTCTCCTTTCCGTCGATCTTTTGAAGGTCGACGTCACCTCGATCCACGATCTCTCGGATCAGGTGGAAGCGGCGCAAGATGTGCTTCGTCCGCTAATGTGCTTTGGGTTCCTTCACCTGAGCTATGGCACCAGTGCTGTCGCAGTAGAGCAGACTGGACCATCGAGGGAGGGTGCTACTCCGAGCTCGTTGATGAATTTCCTCAGCCACACAGCTTCCTTCGCGGCATCTGATGCTACGATATACTCCGCTTCACAAACAGAGTCTGCCACAGTATGCTGCTTGGAACTCTTCCAGCAGATGGCTCCACCATTCAGAGTAAAGATATAACCTGACACGCTCTTGCTGTCATCATGGTCAGATTGGAAGCTGGAGTCTGTAAACCCCACAAGTTTCAGATCTGACTCACCATAAACCAACCATTGGTCCTTAGTATTTCTCAAATACTTAAGGATGGCTTTAACCACTTTTCAGTGATCTTCTCCAGGATCAGATTGGTATCTACTCACTACTCCTAGTGAGTATGCCACATCTGTCTTGTACATGTCATGGCGTACATGATAGATCCCACGGCTGAAGCATATGGGACTCTACTCATACGCTCTCTCTCTTCAGGAGTTGTCGGACAATCCTTCTTAGAGAGAGAAATTTCATGGCCTATCGGTAGATAGCCCTTCTTGGAATTCTCCATGCTGAACCTCTTCAGCACAGTGTCTATGTACATGGACTGGGATAACCCAAGCATCCTTTTAGATCTATCCCTATAGATCTTCATCCCTAGGATGTAGGATGCTTCACCCAAGTCCTTCATGGAGAACTGTGATGACAACCAAACTTTTATTCCCTGTAGTGCAGGGATGTCATTCCCGATTAAGAGAATGTCATCCACGTACAAGACAAGGAATACCACAACTGGACCATTTGCCCATTTATAGATGCAGGGCTCTTCTCCATTCTTAATGAAGCCATACGTTTTGATCACCTTATCAAAATGCATGTTCCAACTCCGAGAAGCTTGCTTCAGTCCATAAATGGATCTCTGAAGCTTGCACACCTTAGACTCATCTGTGGATGTAAACCCTTCAGATTGTATCATATACACCTCTTCAGTCAGCTCTCCATTCAGGAAAGCTGTCTTTACATCCATCTGCCAGATCTCATAATCCAGATGGGCACCTATTGCAAGCATTATCCGAATAGATTTGAGCATTGCCACAGGGAAAAATGTCTCATCATAGTCAATACCATAACGTTGACGATACCCCTTGGCAACCAGACGGGCTTTATAGGTCTCCACCTTTCCGTCTGCGCCCCTCTTCCTTTTGAAGACCCATTTACACCCAATGGGTTTAACCCCTTCAGGTGGGTCAACCAATGTCCATACATCGTTGACCTTCATGGACTCCATTTCGGATTTCATGGCTTCAAGCCATTTCTCGAAATCAGGTCTCTGCATAGCATCCATATAGGTGATCGATCCTCATTATTCTCATCAAGTTCGATGGGATCACCATCCTGGACCAAGAAACTGTAGTATCTGTCCGGCTGACGTGGTACTCTACCGGATCGCCTTAATGGTACAGGTATATTGGGCTCCGGATCTGATCTAATCATATCCGACTCAGGTTCAGCTATTGATGTCGGTCCTTCTACCTGTTGAACTTCATCAAGTTCAACCTTAGAGACAACGGTTCCTTCACCAAGGAACTCCTTTTCTAAAAAGATTGCCTTAAGGCTGACGAACACCTTTTGTTCATCAGCATGGTAGAAAAAATATCCTTTTGTCTCTTTGGGGTACCCTATGAATGAGCATTTGTCAGACCTAGGTCCAAGTTTGTCTGTGACTAATCGTTTGACATAGGTCGGGCACCCCGAGACCCTAAGGTGTGAAAGTGCTGGCTTACGTCCCGTCCATATCTCATATGGAGTCTTAATTACAGACTTACTTGGAATCCTATTTAACAGATAACAGGTCGATTCGAGTGCATATCCCCAGAAGGATTTCGGCAAGCTAGCAAAACCCATCATGGATCGAACCATATCTAACAGAGTCTGATTCCTCCTTTCAGACACACCATTATGCTGTGGTGTTCCTGGAGGAGTCTATTGGGAGAGAATCCCATTCTCTCCTAGATATGTGAGAAATTCACTAGAAAGGTACTCTCCTCCTCGATCAGATCGAAGAGTTTTAATACTCTTTTCAGTTTATTTTTCTACTTCACTTCGGAATCGTTTGAACATTTAAATGAATCTGACTTATGTTTCATCAGATAGACATATCCATATCGGGATAGGTCATCCGTGAAAGTTATGAAGTAGAAATATCCACCTCTAGCACTGGTGCTCATGGGCCCACATACATCAGTATGTACTAGGCCCAAGAGCTCAGTAGCTCTCTCACCTTTTCCAGTAAAAGGTGACTTGGTCATTTTACCAAGAAGATAGGACTCACAGGTTGGAAGTGATTCACAATCACTAACTTCGAGGATTCCCTCTTGAGTCAACCTGTTTATTCTGTTCTTATTTATATGACCTAGCCTACAGTGCCATAAGTAGATATCTGACACACTAACTAATCTAGGGTGCTTGCCAGTAGAATAGACTCTTATCAGGCTTGACCTTTTTGGTCTGGCTCTGCACTGATGTCCTAGCCTGAACTTGCACCTTCTTTACTTTCTTCTTCTTGTTCTTCTTCCCTTTCTTAAAAGGTCGAGAACCAGAAGATGAACCTCCCACTAAATTCACCGACTCCTTGTGAAGTTGGTGATCCTTCTCAAAGTTCTGAAGCAACCCCAGTAACCCATGGTAGTTCTCTTCAGGCTTTGTCATTCTATAATGAGTGAGGAATGGGAGATAAGACTTGGGCAGCGAGTTCAGTATTGCATCTTTTCCAAGCTGCTCATGCAAGGGAAAGTCGAGCTTGCTCAATCATTCCATCAGCTCGATCATGTACAATACATGATCAGTGACAGAGGCACCATCCCGCATTTTGGTGTTGAAGATGGCACAACTAGTCTTGTGCCTTTCCACATCATCGGGTGTGCCAAAGGCATCCTCCAACACTTGAAGCATGTCCTTTGGCTGAGCCATCTCGAATCTGCAACTGAACTCGTCGCTCATGGTAGCCAGCATGATACAGCGCACTGTGGTCCGATCACTGAGCCACTTCTGGTAAGTGTCTCTGACTGTTCCACGTGCATTGACAGTTGGCTCCTCAGGTGCAGGATCCATTATCACATATAGGATCCATTCATGCTCCAGGACTATCTTCAACTTTCGGTACCAGCTACCGAAGTTGGATCCCACCAACTTATCATTGTCCAACAATGATCGGAGCGATAGGGAAGTGGCCATATTTGCACAAAGGAGAACCATAACCTAATTAGTAATTGATTCATTAAACCTAAAGATTTGGACTTTAATCAAAAGGTTTCTCCCACTATTTAATTCGAATTGGTAGCCTCTACCTTCAATTCGAGGAATTACCCTAATTCCTTAGCGGGTACTAGAATCCACTTAGACTGCACACAAGCCCAACTTTGGTTGACCAACCCATGTACATCTAAGGGTAGGTTCATAACCAATTGTTTCTCTAAACAATTTCTAGTAATTTTAATTTTGCCCCAGAAACCTAATCAGTAGGCTTTGGCCTCCACTGTAAGGATCCAGTTAGGTCCAACCATTAACATGATCATACTTGGTGTATCTAACCAACGAATGATTAAGCCCAACTTTGGTTGGCTCACCTAACCACCATTAGAGAGATACTTCTAAGTCGTCATATGATGAGTGATAATTCCATTAGTCAACAAGCACCAGGCCTTTGGGTCTGCAATGATTATTGAGTTCATGGACTCATTATCAAACACCTTAATGGGAGGCTATGACTCAGTTATCTCCATAACTTTATCATTTTAAGGACCTAATAATTTTAAAGGATTTAAATAATATAGAGGATGAGGTCAGATGAACCAGCTTATCATGATCCTCCCACTGGCTTCACCAAGTCAGCTTAAGGGAGACCAGGGCTGGTCTAGGAGCACCTAAATCAGTCACACTGATTTACCTAGCTGACATGGGTCAGCTCAAATAGTCAAGTGATCCGATCAAAACATAATTTCACCAAGAGGCCAGGTAAGTTCGATCAGTGGGAGGGTCTGCCAAAGCTTGCCTTAGACACCATCAGAAATGGTCAGGTAAGCGGGCTCCCAATTAAAAACCACCGATCTGGTTTACCTTAGACACCAACTGGTTTAATTAGTTTCGATTAGATCAACTTAACAGTTCGTGCTAGACCGCTTAGCCAAGAATCAAGTTCATTTGGTTCTCGTTAAAGACATGGACTTGACCAACTACAACTATTGTAATTGATCTAGAGAATCCTTGACCTAATCTAAGACAACAATTGATTAGATTTAGTCAATTCTCTAATTAAGTCTATCTTTAATCTAACCATAGGTCTAACCCAATTAATGGACCTAATTTCTACTAACCCATTAACCCAATGTGTTATGATTTGTGTCTTAGGTTCTTCAATTCACAATCCTAGAACCTAATCAAACAACTTCTTAATTCTTAATTAAGTTTTGGGTTGAGGGTTGGGTTTGGCTTTTCAAAAAAAAATAATTTTTATATTTGTAAAATAATTTTCCAACATGATTCTACCAATCATATTGCATGTTTGATTCATAATCAAGATGCAAGTGAAATAAATATGAAACTACTTTAGATCTAATCTAAACAGGTTCATGTAATTGAAACAATTTCAACTTTAAATAATTTCTTTGCATAAAAATTATTAACAAAGAGATTTTATTTCAGATTTAAACATCTTTTAAATCTAATAAATCATAAATTTAATCTAGATCATATCTAACAAATTTATGATTAAAGATAGATCTACACAAACTAGGACAACCTTTGCACTGTAAGGGATAAACCTTACAGCAGGACAACCTTGCAGTTTGTGATTGATCTAAAATTTTAATTTCAAATTTAATAATCAGATTATAAATTAGATCTAATCTAAAAAATAATCTAAGCATGTATAAATAATCATGTAATAAAGAACCTAGGCTCTGATACCAATTGAAGGAACCAGATCTAGGATTTCAGGGTTAGATCTTGAAACTTTTTCAAGATCATACAGCGGAAGACTAAAATAAATCAAAATTTATTTTCTAAAATCAGAGAATCCTAGATCTAAGATCCTATTACATGATTATTATATAGAATTAAATCAGAAATTAAAATATATAAATATAGCATGAACTACATGTTGATCATATCAACATGTTTTTATACCACATCTAATGTATGTATTAAACAATAGATCAGATCTATTACCTTGCAAGTTAGATGCTCTAACCTCGCTGATCCGGGCTTAAGGATGATGTTGCAAGCCGCACACGCGTCCGGCCTCTAGGAGTCGTCCACACGAGCCCACGAATCTCGATCAGAAGTCCTGCTTCAGAAATCAGCACAGTATGCTAGTACTGCACTGATCCTTCTTTGATGGTTGATCAGGTGCCTCCTTCTTCTTGATTTGGACTCTTCCAAAGATGGAAAGTAGAAGGAGAAGTTTCATATCTGAGACGCTCTCAGGAAACTCAAGATGGAAGGAGGAAAGATATGAAAATAAAAACCCTAGAAGAAGACCCTCTTCTTCTTCACGTTTTTCTCTCTAGACACCCAAACTTGCATCTTTCATATCTCCACGATCCAAAGGTATTTCTCTCTAATTTTTGGATGGCAGAAAAGTCTCTTAAATATCTATCTCTTCCTAAAATTTTATGAAGAAACTCATCTTATATAGAGAGATATGATAGAGTCCTTGTCTAGGTCAAACACCTAGTCAAGGCTTATCCAAACATGGCAAGTTAAGGGACGCCCAACTCTTGAGCACCTCCTCCATATTTTCATGCATGGATCACAAGAAAAGGGTGCATAATGTATACCCTAAAGGCCACGAAAATTCCAAAAAAAATTTGGATAAATTCGGTGCAAAATTGAAAGAGTTTTGGATTTCTAAAACTCTATCTCATAGAATTCGAAATCCAAACTTATTCCTTTTAGATTTGATCCAAACCACCTTCCATGTAAGAAAGAAGAGAGGAGACCTTTTGTGAACGTGGGAGAGATCTGGGAGAGGGCTTTTGTCACAAAAATAAGTGGAGATTGGCGTTGAATAAGAGAGAGGGCGTGGAGAAGGTTTATGTGGCGCAAGGTGGAATCCTAGTCCTACTAGGATTCTGTCTCATAATTTGTTTTAATTTGGTTTCCCAAACAAATCAAATCAAAATTAGATCAACCCAATTAAAATAGGTCTTAACCCAATTAAGAACCTAATTTAATCAGATTAAATTATATTTAAATCTGATTTAATTTTCTAATCAAATTAGAAATTAGATTGACCCAAGTCCTAGTTGAACTAGGACTAGTTTTTCCTTGCACTTGGCTTATCCAATAAACCAATTGGACTTGATCCAATCAAGCCCAAACCAAATCTAATTAAATCATATTTAATTAGACTTAATCTCATCCCATTGGCTTAATCAAATTAAGCCAATTAGCAATCAAATTGCTAATCGATCCTCCTGCAACACTTGCACTGGGTTAAATATCAATCGTATTGATCATCTAACCCTAGAACGATTCTTAATCGTTGATCAACCATCCGATCGAATCATGAACTCTAATGTGTGTGACCTCATAGGTCCAACCTAAGCCGGTAGCATAGGAACAAATTTTTATACCAATCGAAGTGACCGTCTAGCAATGGTACCCGATGATCGGATAGGTCGAATGTGTAGAACAACATCCTTAGAACCCATGCGGATATAGTTTTCATATAATTCATCCCTTTGACCAAAATGATCATAGGACACCCCAGAGTTTAACTGTCAACTCTGATCAGGTTGTCCACATTATATTTCAAAATATCAAATCCATCTGATGGATTACCCTGGCCAAGGTTTTGCTAAATTGAAATACAGCGACTCATTCTTCTCCAACTCTTGGAGTGGTCAATCCCATCTCAATCACACTCTGACTTCGCAAGTACTTGACTGTGCCCAGAAGCCTTCCGTCCCTGAATTAGAAATTCAGTTAGTTCAGTACCAAAGCACAGTGAGTTGCTTGCAAGTCACTGAGGCGATCTCAAGTCCAAGGGACACTTATACCTATATCCCATCAGAGACATTCTCGACAGCAGAATGCTCTGGAGTTGGTCACGTTCAATGATGATGTACCCTTACATCTCACCTGTATGTCATACCAGTGTCTCCACACTCCTTGGTTAAGAGGACAACCAACCCATATGGCCTACAGCGACCTATGCTCGATAGAAGCTGTTGTCCTTATTAACAGCCTATCATTTGGTCGTGAACTGTTTTAAGGACTAATCGATAAATCCTCTCTTTATCGAATCTAAATAGTCCTAAGGACTTCATCATAACAACGGAGTTCATTAGAAGATGAAAGCTTATGATGAAAATGCCAAATATATTTTATTTATTAACAAATCAATTACAATACTTGGTTGCTCAACCGTCAACAGCTTGACGATTGGCTTTTTGGGACACATTTCCCAACACCTTGTGCACCAAATATCTGGATAAAAATAAGTTAGTTGGCCATTCAAATTCAAAAGAAAGTTTGAATTTGAATGAGCAACCAACTAATCCATGCGCCATGATCTTATCTTGTGCGCCCCATATTTTACACGAAAAAATATTTCTCGTGTAAACTCTCCATGCACAAATCAACTCATGCCCCTTCTCTTCTCACACACAAGTGGATAGGGATGAGTTGGTTTTGCATTTGAATTCAAATTTGATTTGAATTCAAATGTGCAACCACTTATCTTTATCCTCTCACGCGGATAAGACACGTTCGATATTGTTTTAAAAAGAGGAGAAAGGTGGGACATGCGTAGAAATTTTAGGAGAAAAACTTTGGGGCATGAGAAAAGTTTTTGTGTAAGGTGAAGGTCCAAAACCTTCCGAGAGAAAAAGAAAGAAAAGAAAGAAAATTGAGTGCAGGGTTTCTAGTGTGTACCCTAGGGTTTCTACCTAGGGTTTGGGAAGTGAGATTGGTGTGCCACGAGTGTCGTGAGTCCACCAAATTTTAGGAGAGATCCATCAGCCTCTCAAGCAACCGTGCAAATGATCCGAGCATCCGAGGAGTCGGCACACATTGATCGAAGGAGTTCGATCAACATCTGCCATCAAAAGGGTGAAATCACGAACTAGCATTCGTGAGGAGCTGATCAGATGGGAGCTTCGTGTGGATGATCCACAGAGGTCAAATATTTATGTGGCTGTGACATGACGATTAGAGCCCCCTGACGGTGATCAGATTGTGGTGATCGACTACCTGCAAAAGGTGATGTGTTCTGAACACAATACTGTAAAAGGTTTACTGATTCAAATTTGAATTTCAAATTTAAATGCATGCTGTTGTATCATATTTAGATCCTAGTGTAGGGTTAATTAGTATTAATTAATGAGATTAATTAATAATTTCGCTGTAAAATAGTAATTTTGAAAAAGATTTAAAATTACCATTTTGCCCCTACACTAAATTTTCGCTACAAATGGTATCAGAGCATGGTTCTAGAATATGATATACATATGCATGCGTAGATTAAGGTGTAATCTATAAGTTTAAATTTAAAATTTAAAATTCAAAATTCAAAATTCAAAAAAAATTGAAATTTGAAATTTGAAATTTGTTAGAAGTTTCAAATTTGAAATTCAAAATTTAAAATTTGAAATTTGGTTGAAATCTCAAATTTGAAATTTAAAATTTAAAATTTGAAATTTGAAATTTGAAATTTGAAATTCAAAATTTAAAATTCAAAGATTGGAAATTCAAAATTTGAAATTTGGTTGAAATCTCAAATTTGAAATTTAAAATTTAAAATTTGAAATTTGAAATTGGTATATTTAGATATACTTGATCCAAGTAGCAAGTAATCTAATTGGGTTGGTTGCCATGGCCGTCCGATCATAGGAGAAAAGTAGGGTTTAAAGGCCCTCTCTTCCCATTCGATGGGGTCTCCTATGGCGGTAGGGGTGCCGATGCAATTATATCCCATGCCGATGAAGCAGCGAAAGGACTTAATTAAGAAATTTATCATGAATGTGTTAGATTAGATCTAAAAAAAATTAAAAAAAAAAATTCATGATTTATTTTGAGTTATTTTCTGTTATGAAGTGAGCAATGAGATTGTTGTTTATGAAATGTGCTGATCCGTTTGTGAAATGAGTCAACACATTTGGTGAATAGAAAATAAAATATTTCAAAATTTGAAAATTTATTTTTAAAATGCCAAACCCTGACCCATCAACCCAAGTACTTAATTAAAAGAATTAAGTGTTGTCTAGTAGGTCTAGAATTGTGAATTAAGACCTAAGACAATTACATAAACTTGTAGGTCAATGGGTTAGATGAATTAGGTCCATAATTGGGTTAGACTGAAGGTTAGCTTAAAAAATAGACTAAATGGAGTAATTGGTCAAATCTAATCAAAAGTTGAATTAGATTAGGTCAAGGATACTCTAGACTCAACTTCAATAATTGTAGTTGAATGGGTCCATATCTTTAACTAGACCAAGATGGACTTAATTCATGGCTACACGGTGGAGCCCTATTTACTAAGTTGATCAAAATTAAAACTAATGAACCGGTTGGTGTCTAAGGTAAGTTCGACAGTTTTGATCAGTGGTTCTTAAGCGGGAGCTACTCGCATTGATTCGATCATTGACGAGTTAATGGCAAATCCCCACCACTGATCTCACTTACCTGGCCAATCTGGTAAGTTAGATTTTGATTAGATCACTTGGTGATTAGAGCTCACCCACGTCATTAGGTAAATCAGTGTGACTGATTTAGGTGCTCCTAATGCCAGCTTTAATTAAATCCTTTTTTAATCTGACTTGGTGAAGTCAGTGGGATGATTGAAATTGGCTGGATGATTTCTTCTCTACTATTCTTTAATAAAATTCTCAAAATTATTAGGTCTCTAAAATGATTAAGTTATAATGATAACTAAGTCATAGCCTCCCATTAAGTGAGTGATAATGAGTCCATTAGTTCAATGATTATTGGAGGCCCAAAGGCCTAGTGCTCATTGGCTAATAGAATTATTATTCATAATATGATAATTTGATTGAGTCTTTCTGATGGTGGTTAGGTTGGCCGGCCAAAGTCGGGCCTGATCATTTATTGGTCCGATTCACTAAATTAAGTCATGTTAATGGTTGGACCTAACCAGATCTTTTCAGTGGAGGCCAAAGCCTACTGATTAGGTTCTGGGGCAAAATCAATTACTAGAAGTTGTTTAGAGAAACAACTGGTTAAGAACCTACCCATAGATGCACATGGGTTGACCAACCAAAGTTGGGCTCGTGTGTAGTCTGTGTGGATTCTAATACCCATTAAGGAATTAAAGTAATTCCTCAAATTGGAGGATGAGGCTATCAGTTCGTAAAAATATTGGGAAAAATTTAGACTAAAGTCCAAGTCTTTAGTATTAATTTATGTACTAATAGAGGTCTCGTTTTTCTTTATGCAGCTATGGCCACTACCCTGTCGCTCCGGTCATTATTAGATAATGACAAGCTCATGGGATCCAATTTCGATAGCTGGTATCGAAAATTAAAAATCATCCTTGAGCATGAGCGGATCCTTTATGTAGTAACGGATCCAGCACCTGAGGAGCCAGCTCTGAACGCTAGTAAGGCGATCCGAGACACTTACTTGAAGTGGCTCAATGACTGCACCACCGTTCGATGTATTATGCTGGCAGCAATGAATGACGAGTTTAGCCGAAGGTTTGAGAACGCCCAGCCACAGGAGATGCTTCAAATGTTGAATGACTCCTTTGGCACGCCTGACGATGTTGAAAGGCACAAAACTAGTTGTGCCATTTTCAATGCTCAGATGAGGGATGGGGCCTCAGTCACTGATCATGTACTGTACATGATCGAGATGATTGAGTGCCTAAGCAAATTGGGCTTTCCTCTGCACGAGCAGCTCGGTAAGGATGCGATCCTTAATTCCTTGCTCAAGTCCTTCCTCCCATTCCTTACTCATTTTCGAATGACAAAGCCTGCAGTAAACTACCATGGATTGTTGGGGTTGCTGCAGAACTTTGAGAAGGATCACCAACTCCATAAGGAGTCGGTGAATGTAGTGAGAGGGTCTTCTTCTCGTCGTCAACCCTTTGAGAAGGGGAAGAAGAACAAGAAGAAGAAAAATAAGAAGGTGCAATCTCATGCTGGGACAGTAGCACAGGGTCAGACCAAGAAGCACAAGCACGACCAGAGCCAGGCGGAGTGCTTCTTTTCCAAGAAGCAGGGGCATTGAAAGAGAAACTGTCCTCAATACATTGCCTCCCTGAATTCGAATAGGCCAAAGAAAAAACAAGATAATTATATGATAACTCCTTGCAACATTTTGATTTGTGATACTACTGCCTGGGTATTGGATACCGGAAGCCCTTATCATATTTGTAATTCGATGCAGGGTCTGCAGGTCAGTAGGAGATTTGATGAAGGCGAGAGGTTCCTGAACGTTGGAGATGGAAGCAAAGTTTCAGTTCTAGCTTTAGGAATCATGAGTCTTGTAATCAATTCTCGTAATGTAATTCTGAGTGAATGTCACTATTGTCCAAGTTTTTTATTAAATATTATTTTTGTAGGCCTTTTGGCCATGTACGGTTATGATTTTTTAATAAAAGAAAATATTTGCAATATCATTTTGAATGGTGTTACAATATTTATTGGATAATTAAATAATAGAATTTACTTACTATCACAGTCTGTTAATGTGGTTCAAAACTTCGGTAAACGCTCTAGAATAGATAATGTGTCAGAAGTCTACCTTTGGCACTGTAGGCTAGGTCATATCAATAAGAACAGGATAAACAGGTTGGCTCAAGAAGGAATTCTTGAAGTTAGTGATTGTGAATCACTTCCAACCTGTGAGTCCTGTCTTCTTGGGAAGATGACCAAGTCACCTTTTACTGAAAAAGGTGAGCGAGCCAGTGAACTCTTAGGTCTGGTACATTCTGATGTATGTGGACCCATGAGCTCAAGTGCAAGAGGTGGATTTTTCTACTTCATAACCTTCACAGACGACCTATCTAGGTATGGGTATGTCTATTTAATGAAGCATAAGTCAGAATCATTTGAAATGTTCAAACTATTTCGAAATGAAGTAGAAAAACAAACTGGGAAGTGTATTAAAACTCTTCGATCTGATCGAGGAGGTGAATACCTTTCCAATGAGTTTCTGACGTATCTAGGGGAGAATGGGATTCTCTCTCAGTGGACTCCTCCTGGAACACCACAGCATAATGGTGTGTCAGAAAGGAGGAATCGGACCCTATTAGACATGGTTCGATCCATGGGTTTTGTTGGTCTGCCGATCTTCCTCTGGGGATATGCGCTCGAATTAGCTTGTTACCTTCTAAATAGAGTTTGAGTAAGTCTGTAGCCAAAACACCATATGAGATATGGATAGGACGTAAGCCAGTACTCTCGCACCTTAGGGTTTGGGGGTGTCCGGCTTATGTTAAACGTTTAATTACAGACAAGCTTGACCTAGATCTGACAAGTGTAATTTTATAGGATACCCAAAAGAGACCAAAGGATATTATTTCTACCTTGCTGATGAGCAAAAGGTGTTTGTCAGCCTTAAGGCAATTTTTTTAGAAAAGGAGTTTCTTAGTGAAAAAACTGTTGCCTCTAAGGTCGAACTTGACGAAGTTCAACAGGTAAAAAAATCGACACATGTTACTGAACCTGAACCGGATTTGATTAGATCAGATCCGGAGCCCATTGATTATGCACCCTTAAGGCGGTCTGGTAGAGTACCACATCAACCGGATAGATACTATGGTTTCTTGATCCGGGATGGTGATCCTGTCGAACTTGATGAAAATGATGAGGATCCGATCACCTACATGGATGCAATGCAGAGACCTGACTCTAAGAAATGGCTAGAGGCCATGAAATCCAAAATGGAGTCCATGAAGGTCAACGATGTGTGGACATTGGTTGACCCACCCGAAGGAGTAAAACCCATAGGGTGTAAGTGGGTCTTCAAAAGGAAGAGGGGCACAGACGGAAAGGTGGAGACCTATAAAGCCCGTCTGGTTGCTAAGGGATATCATCAACGTTATGGTATAGACTATGACGAGACATTTTCTCCTGTGGCAATGCTCAAATCCATTCGGATTATGCTTGCGATAGCTGCTCATCTGGACTATGAAATTTGGCAGATGGATGTGAAGACAGCTTTCCTAAATGGAGAGCTGGACGAAGAGGTGTATATGATACAACTTGAAGGGTTCACATCCACAGATGAGTCTAAGGTGTGCAAGCTACAGAGGTCCATTTATGGACTTAAGCAGGCATCTCAGAGTTGGAACATATATTTTGATAGGACGATCAAAACGTATGGCTTCGTTAAGAACGGAGAAGAGCCCTGCATTTATAAGTGGGCTAATGGTCCAGTAGTCGTATTTCTTGTATTGTATGTGGATGACATTCTCTTAATCGAGAATGATGTCCCTGCATTACAGGAAATAAAGATTTGGCTATCGTCACAGTTCTCCATGAAGGATCTGAGAGAAGCTTCCTACATCCTAGGGATGAGGATCTATAGGGATAGATCCAAAAAGTTGCTTGGCTTATCCCATTCCACGTACATTGATACTATGCTGAAAAGGTTCAGTATGAAAAATTTCAAGAAAGGCTATCTACCGATAGGCCATGGAATTTCTCTCTCGAAGAGGGATTGTCCGACAACACCTCAAGAGAGAGAGCGTATGGGTAGGATTCCATATGCTTCGGCAGTGGGATCTATCATGTACGTCATGACATGTACACGACCAGATGTGGTATACTCACTAGGGGTAGTGAGTAGATACCAATCTAATCCAGGAGACAATCACTGGAAGGTTGTTAAAACCATCCTGAAGTATTTAAGAAATACTAAGGACCAGTGGCTTATATATGGTGAATCAGACTTGAGACTTATAGGGTTTACAGACTCTAGTTTTCAGTCTGATCGTGATGATAGCAAAAGTGTGTCAGGATTTATTTTTACCCTTAATGGTGGGGCTGTCTGCTGGAAGAGTTTCAAGCAGCACACTGTGGCTGATTCAGTATGCGAGACGGAGTATATTGCTGCATCAGATGCTGCCAAAGAAGCGGTGTGGCTGAGAAAATTTATCACCGAGCTCGGAGTAGCACCCTCCCTTGTTGGTCCAGTTCTGCTCTACTGTGACAGCTCTGGAGTCATTGCTCAGGCGAAGGAACCGAAGGCACACCAGCGGACGAAGCATATTCTGCGCCGCTACCATCTCATCCGAGAGATCGTGGATCGAGGTGACGTCGACCTTCAGAAGATCGACGGAAAGGAGAACCTGGCCGACCCATTCACTAAAGCCATTACGGTGAAGGAGTTCAACGACTACAAATCGAAGATGGGTATTAGATACTGCACCGATAGGCTTTAGGCCAAGTGGGAGATTGTTGGGAATAGTGTCCCAAAGCCAATCGTCAGCCTGTTGATGGTTGTGCTCCTTTTGTATTAGTACATAAATTATAAATAAATAAAAGTTATTTTGATATTTTTTCATCACAAATATTTCATCTTCTAATGAACTCCTGTGTTGTGGTGAAGTTCTTAGGACTATTTAGACTCGACAAAGGAGGATTTGTCGCTTAGTCCTTAAACATGTTCGTGACCAAATGATACGTTGTTACCAAGGATGACAACGTTTATCGAGCATAGATCGTTGTGTGCCATATGGGTTGGTTGTCCTCATAACCAAAGAGTGTGGAGACACTCCTATGGCATACAGGTGAGATGTAATGGTACATCTGCACTGAACGTGACCAACGCCGGAGCTATTTCTGCTGTCAAGATTTCCTCCGATGGGATATGGGTATAAATGTCCCTCCGACCTGAGACCACCATGGTGACTTGCAAGCAACTCACTGCACTTAGGCACTGGACTACCTGAATTTCTAATTCAATGACGGAAGGTTGCTAGGTGTAGTCAAGTACTTGACTTGTCGGTGCGTGTGTCAAGATGGGATTGACCACTCCAGTTTAGGAGCTGTGTACAGTCGTGTTTCAATTTAGCAAAACCTTGGCCAAGGTAGTCCTAGTGAGGAGTCACAGGACTAATTAAGTTGAGCATGATTCGGATGATATCATCAGGGTTGACAGTTTAACCCTGAGTCGTCCTAAACACAGGGGTCAAAAGGGATGAATTATACGATAACCATATTCACGTAGGTTCTAAATATTGCGATTACGATTATTCGACCTATCTGATCGTCGGGTACCATTGCTAGATGGTCACTTCGATTAGTACAAGAATTGGTTCCTGTGCTACCGGCTTAGGTTCGAACCTGTGGGGTCACACACATTAGTGGTTCCTTTCTGATCAGATGGCTGATTATGAGTCTTATGTGTCTGAGACTCTATGATTGAGCATTAAGATTCTCTGATCATGAGTTCCACACATTTTGGGTACCGGGGTCAAAATTTTGAATTTTAAATTTTGAATTTGAAATTTGAACTCTTTGATCAGGGTTTCATATCGATGGTCTCTGATGCCTGATTGTCCATCGGATTTGGACTCAATATTTATGAGAAATTTAATTAGTGATTTGATCGCTAATTAACTCAATTTGATTGAGTAATTATTTTTGGATCAAGTTCAATTGAATTGGATTCAGTTTGGATTGACCCGATTAGGTTAAATGTTGACCTAATCGCTAAGGTGGTTTAGTCCCTGATTTGATCAGGGGTTAGGTTTAGTTAATTCTGATTTGATTAGGATTTTATTGACCCTAATTAAGCCTAATTAAGTTAAATTTAATTTATTCAAATTGTGCTTAACCTATTTAGATTAGGTTGGCTCAATTAGGTTCAAACCACCTTGACTTTTCTCCCTGCGCCACCTCACTTCTTCTATGCATATTTAAATTCACGAGAAGCAACTTCTCATGAATTTTCTCCATGCAGAAGCCATCCCATGCCCACCCTTGTGTGCCAAATATTGGGATAAAAATAAGTTGGTTGGCCATTCAAATTCAAAAGAAAGTTTGAATTTGAATGAGCAACCAACTAATCCATGCTCCATGGTCTTATCTTGTGCGCCCCATCTTTTACATGAGAAAATATTTCTCATGTAAACTCTCCATGCACAAATAAACTCACGCCCCTTCTCTTCTCATGCACAAGTGGATAGGGATGAGTTGGTTTTGCATTTGAATTCAAATTTGATTTGAATTCAAATGTGCAACCACTTATCTTTATCCTCTCACGCGGATAAGACACGTTCGACGTTGTTTTAAAAAGAGGAGAAAGGTGGGATGTGCATAGAAATTTTAGGAGAGAAACTTTGGGGCATAAGGAAAGTTTGTGCATAAGGTGAAGGTCCAAAATCTTCCGAGAAAAAAAGAAAGAAAAGAAAGAAAATTGAGCGCAGGGTTTCTAGTGTGTACCCTAGGGTTTGGGAAGTGAGATTGGTGTGCCACGAGTGTCGTGAGTCCACCAAATTTCAGGGAGAGATCCATCAGCCTCTCAAGCAATCGTGCAAATGATCTGGAGTATCCGAGGAGTCGGCACACATTGATCGAAGGAGTTCGATCAACATCTGCCATCAAAAGGGTGAAATCATGAACTAGCATTCGTGAGGAGCTGATCAGACGGGAGCTTCGTGTGGATGATCCACAGAGGTCAGATATTTGTGTGACTGTGATGTGACGATCAGAGCCCCCCGACGGTGATCAGATTGCGGTGATCGACTACCCGCAAAAGGTGATGTGTTCTGAACACAGTACTGTAAAAGGTTTACTGATTCAAATTTGAATTTCAAATTTAAATGCATGCTGTTGTATCATATTTAGATCCTAGTGTAGGGTTAATTAGTATTAATTAATAAAATTAATTAATAATTCCGCTGTAAAATAATAATTTTGAAAAAAATTTAAAATTACCATTTTGCCCCTGTACTAAATTTTTGCTACATAGTGGGCACAGAGGAATCCTTCTCCACTTGAAACTGATTTAAGTTGGATAAGAATCCAATTTAAATTGACCCAATCCTATTAGGTCAAAGCTAGCTGGTCTAGGTTAGCTCAAACAATTTGATCTAAACCAATTTGAAAACTTAGATTAATACAATGTGCTAGCATATCAAATTAACTCATAGAATTTATATTAAACTTTAATTAGATTATATTAAAAAAAAATCTCAAAGTGTGAGACCCATTGGATTTCAAATCTAGCCAACAGTGGATCCAGACTTTCGACGTAACTCTAATCCGATGAGATTAGGTCATCCAAAGAATCCCAATCAACTTAGACTCTTTCAAATTGATTTCAAAATCAAATTCTTTCAATTCTGATGAGTCTACAAGTCAAGATTGATGTCTAACAATGTGTAATGACTATCTAAAAGATTTAAAATTTTGATAAAAAATTATCAAAATATCCTTCAGTGGCAAGTTTCCATGTAATTCAATCCTTCAGTCAAATAACATCCCAGATGAGCTGTGAGCATAAAAATATGTCAAGCTCAATCACTTATTATTATGTATCTCGATCAGAAGGTGATGATTCAGTTGATGATACATTAAAAATTCTTTTCTAATTATCATCCTGCTTTGACCAAAAACTTTCGAATCAACGATCTATGAGATCACATAGGATATTCACTCTCCTTATTAGGAGTAATTGATCCATTATTGATCACTCACAACCTCCATACACTCTTCACCATATTCAAAATACCCTACACAAGAATTAGAGAATCAAGTTAGGTAGTGAACCAAAATATGGATCCAAATACACAAGGTACCATGGTGACCTCAGGTCTAAGGATCATATACATAACTTCCACTAGAGAATTATCAGTTGACATGTAAATAAGACTCCATCTGATATTCTCTCATAGGTTAATTCAGTAAACTCATTCTCTAATGAGCACCCATATCCTTGTATTAGTGTCCCCACACAAGTGGTTGTGAGATCAACCATCCTCATTTCTGAGCATACATAGGATATACCAGTCTTACCGATATTATTGATCTCTGACTCAATGTACCAATGACTAAAAATATTTTAGGTTAGGACTATCAAGGAATTAGATCTTACTGGTATGATCTCATCATGATCCTAAAACTATTGTACAAACCTATGGGATTCATTATAATTTTAAAATAAATAAGATGTAGCATATAATGAATCAAAAATATCTTATTTTATTAATAATAAATATCAATTACATGAGTTTGGAAGATAAATTATAATAAATACCCTATCACATCCCATATGCGATTGGCTTGCAAGATATTTTTCTTTCAATCTCTCACTTGCACTTAAAGCCAATAGTCCCTATACTTAATACCCATACTATCAAGGTGGTGATCAAACTACTGCATTGGTAAAGCCTTAATAAATAGATCCGCTATATTGTTCTTGGTGTCAACTCACTCTACGATCACATCATGTCCTTCGACAATCTTCTGAATGAGGTGGAATCATCTTAGGATGTGCTTGAATTTATGATAAGACCTTGGTTCTTTGGCTTGAGCAACTATCCCAGTATTGTCACAATAAAGAGGCACTAATTGTTCAATCCCTGAAACTACACCCAATTTTATGATGAATTTTTTCATCCAGACGGTCTCCTTAGCAGCCTCACTTGCAGCAATATACTTAGCCTCAGTGACCGAGTCAGCAACAATTTGCTGTTTGAAATTTTTTCAACTTACTGTACCACTATACAGAGTGAACACATATCTAGATATCGATTTGCTATCATCTGGATCAGATTGAAAACTAAAATTGGTATAACCTTTCAGTTTTAAATCAGATCTACCATATATCAGAAAAATATCTCTAGTCCTTCTCAAGTACTTAAGTATATTTTTCACAGCTTTCCAATGATCTTCCTCGGGATCAGTCTGAAATCTGCTTACAATACCTAAGACATAAGCAACATCGGGTCTGGTATATAACATAGCATACATTATTGATTCTATAACCGAAGCATAAGGAATAGAACACATTCTATTTCGCTCTTCAGATATCTTAGGAGACATCTTCTTAGAGAGTTGTATGCTATGACCTATAGGCCAGTAACCTTTTTTAATTCCATCCATGTTGAACCTCTTCAACATAAGGTCAATGTACCTAGATTAGGATAAACCTAGCATCCTATTCGATCTATCTCTATAAATCTTAATACCAAGTATATAGGACGCTTCACCCAAATCTTTCATGAAAACTTTTGTGATAGCCAAGTCTTGACCGATTGCAACATCGAGATATCATTTTCAATGAGCAGTATATCTTTCACATACAAAATCAAGAAGACAATAGCACTCTCACTATTCTTCTTGTATACATAAGGTTCATCCATATTTTTAATAAAGTCAAATGATTTGACTATCTCATCAAAATAGATGTTCCAGCTCCTCGATGCTTGTTTCAATCCATATATCAATCTATTCAGCTTGCATATCTTATTTGCTCTCCCACTTAAGACAAATCCCTCTGGCTGAGTCATATAGACTTCTTCCTCAAGGTTTCTATTGAAAAAGTCAGTCTTGACATCCATCTGCCAGATCTCATAGTTATGGTATGCTGAATAGCAACCATTATCTGAATAGATTTGAGCATGGCTACCAATGAAAAGGTTTTTTCATAATCAACACCTTATTTTTGTCTGAAACCTTTTACCACAAGTCTGGCCTTATAGGTCTCTACCTGATCATCTGCTTCAATCTTCTTTTTGAAGACCCATTTGCAGCCTATTGGGGTCACACCCTCAGGTGCATCAATCAAAGTCCATACTTGGTTGGCATACATGGAGTCTATTTTGGATTTCATGGTATTTAACCATTTATCAGAGGCACTACTCATGACAGCTTCCGAATAGGTCGTAAGATCATCATTCTTAATGATGTGGGTTGTGTTATCATTCTCAATGACAAATTCATACTTGAGTGGTACACTATGCACTCTACTCAACCTTCGAAGAGAAAATATGTGTAGTGGCTGTGCCTCAACAATGGGCACATCTGGTTGAGAACTATTTGGTAAATCCTGGATGGATTGTAGGTTTTAAACTTTCTCAAGTTCAACAGATCCCCTACTGCCTCATTCTTGGACAAACTCTTTCTCCAAGAAAATAGTATGCTTACCAACAAACACCTTTTGTTGAGTAGGGTTATAGAAATAGTATCCTATATTCTCCTTGGGATAACCTACAAACCTATATTTTTCTGATCTAACATCCAGCTTATGTCCATCAATATTTTTCATATAAGTCGGACAATCCCAAATCTTAAGATGCTTAAGATTAGATCTTATCTCTTTTCATATTTTATATAGAGTGCTAGAAACAGATTTTGAAGGTATTTTATTTAAAATATATACTGTAGCCTCGAAGGTGTATCTCCAAAAAGATAACGAAAGATCTGAACAACACATCATGGATCACACCATATCTAATAAGATATGATTTTTTCTTTCTGTAATTTTATTTAACTGTGGAGTATAAGGAGGTGTCCATTGAGAGAGTATTTCATTTTGTTTCAAATAATCGATAAACTCACTGGATAAGTATTCTCCTCCTTGATCCGATCGAAGAGTTTTAATATTTTTACCAGTTTATTTCTCGACCATTCTTTGATACTCTTTAAATTTATCAAAAGCTTCGGATTTATATTTCATTAAATTCACATTCTAAATCTTGACCTATTATCAGTAAACATGATGAAGTAAGAGTATCTATCTCTGGCTTGAGTCGATATTGGACTACATACATCAGTATGTACAAGGTCCAAAATGTCACTCACCCTATCTCCATGTCCAGTAAATGGAGTCTTAATCATTTTTTTCATGAGGCAAGATTCATAAGTTCCATATGATTCATAATCATAAAGATCAAAGAAATTATCTTTGTATAACTTGTTAATCCTTAACTCATTTATATGGCCAAGTCAGTAGTGCCAGAGGTATGTGACATTCACATCCTCTCTCTTTCTTTTCTTCATATTATCAACATGAAGCATATTATCTTAAGTGAAAGAAATATGAGACTATTATCAATAAAAGTACTTCCATAATATTTATTAAAAAATATATAGAACAACTATTATTTTTTGTAATTATTTCAAAATCTTGTTCCAATAACAACGGTACAGAAATAATGTTTCTAACAATATTAGAAATATAATAACAAGTCTTCAATTCTAAAACTTTATCCGAAGGCAACTTCAAAATCCTGGTTCCTACGACTTCGATCTGAATGGACTCTCCACTAGCGTCAAACAGCTCGAAGTCACCTTTATTCAGATTTCTTATTTCCTGTAGACTCTACAACGATTTACAAAGGTGTGAGCCACAGGTGGTATTCAATACTCAAGAATCTGAAAATGAAGTACTTAATGATAAATCAGTTTGTATCATATACAAACCTTGAGCAATGCTTGCTGATTTCACGGTTGCAAGATACTCCTTGTAATTTTTCTTCCAGTGGCCCTCCTTGCCATAGTAATAATAAGTACTTTTGGCGGAGACCTTCTTCGCCTTCTTCTTGGAAATGCTAGCTTTAGGGTTCATCTTTTTGTTAGAATCCTTCTTTGCCTTCTTCTTGCTGATCTTATCAACATGAAGGACTTGAACCTTTTCACCCTTGAAATGGCTCTCTGTTGTTTTTAGTATGTTCAACAGTTCAAGCAAGCTAATATTCAGTTTGTTTATATGATAATTAATAACAAACTAAAAAAAAGAGTCAAGGAGAGACTGCAGGATCAAATCTTGGCTCAGTTCACCGTCCATGGCAAAATTCAGCTATCCTAAATGAGTGATCAAATCAATCATCTTTAGGACATGCGTTTGCACAGAGGTGCCTTCAGTCATGCAGGCACAGAATAATTATTTTGATATCTCATATTGAGCAATTCAACTTTGTTCTCCATATAACTCCTTAAGATTAAGGAGAATAGAGCGAACGTCCATGTCCTCATGCTGTCTTTGGAGCTCGTTGCTCATGAAAGCAAGTATGATATATTTAACAGTCACAATTTCATCTTTCTACATCTTATATGCGGCCATATCCTCCTCGAAAGCATCTTTCTTAAGAGAATCTGGAGCAGGTGTATCCAGAAAGTAGGAGACTTTCTCCTGATTGAGAACAATTCTCAAGTTTCTTAACCAGTCGACATAGTTAGGTCCAATCAATTTGTTTGCATCTAGGATACCTCTAAGTGATAGTGAGGATGCCATGTGTGTAGTTAATCTATAACAACAAGAATATAATATAAGCAGACAACTCATGATGACATACACAACTAGACTAAGACTTTTATCTAATTATGTCTTCCACTATTTTATCGAACTTCATACCCCTCAAATATGAAAATTGAGAAATATACTAATATTTCTTAGTGAGGTTGAGATCTCTATTCCTCACAAACACCTTGTAGATAGAATAATAAGTATTCATGAGTTCAAGAGTAGGTAACTCTTTACTAATTATACCTTTACAATTCTCAACATCTTTCTTTCTGGTCTCTAGATCACATATAGTCTTGTGGATAGCACAACAAACCATAGTGTTCTAGTTAAGTTGACCCTTCAATCCATATGGTCATACTTAAATAATACTACCCTTGTGGATAGCATAACAAAGCAATACTATTCAAATATGCCATAAGCATCAATATGCACTTGATCAACATCATGTCAATTTCTATAGTAAGCCTTGTAGATAGTACAACAAGCTTACTAAGATCTTGACATACTCTATCGATCAAGTTTGAAGGAAGATCTTTGTAATGTCTACATCACTTAATCAATCTAAGTTCGAAATTCAACAAGACCAAATTGGCCAGATAAATAGGTGGGAGGCTCTCTGTAGCTTTTCTAGACACCAACAGAGTTGGTCAGGCCAGCATACGGATCTAATTATAAAATCACCATTTATATTTTTCTCGACATCAGTTGATCTTAAGAATTTGATTTTTGATTAAAAAGTAAATCCCAATATTACAACTTAATATAATTAAACGAGGAACTTTAAACTGGTCTTGATACATCCTAACTATAACCACATAAAATGTACACTATAAATTATGCAACTTGACATACTTCTACTATTCTAAATAGAAATCATATGACATGCTAAAATCTTATAAGGGTGTAATGGATATCAAAACATATGTCAAGCATATTGAAGAAAAAATAGCAAACTCTAATCACATTAGGCATGCTTTACACCCTTAACAATGCATCAATTTGAGCATCATACAACCATGATAATATAAATTTCAAAATTATTATAAATTAATAATTTAATAATTAAAATTAAATATCATAAAATATATAAAGTCAAAAATAATTTTTGAGTTTAAAGGATTGATGCTATAAATCAATGTAAATTTTTTTAGCAAGATATGCATAAGAACGATTCTATGCACAACTATTGCACTTATTTGATTGAATCAGACAAAGGTGGCTCTAATACCACTATTGGGTTCTGATCGCATAGTGAAAAGTAATTTTTAAAAAATTTAAAATCATATAAATCAGTAGCTTTATCAAATAAAACTATTAAGCCAGAATCCAAAACCCTAGAATCATTTTGCCGATCATGATCAAAATAAATTCAAGCATGCAAAGAGATAAAAAATTATACTTTAACCAATATGAAAAAGTAGCATGTTGGTGGTTTTTATAAGACCCCAAGGTAGAAGTCCTCCAATGGTGATCCACATGAAAGTTGGCCAAAGTCCTTCCTAACTAGTATGCTGTCGCAGCCTTGTCTTCTCAAGAATACTATCAGCTTCGAACTTATGTCATGATCGCACCAAAACCTAGTTGTTTTCAATCTTGCCATTATAATGAAATCAAGAAGAAACTCTTTAGATATCATGCAATCTAGGATTTGATTTTTGACTCCAAGATATGAAAAAATCAAATTCTAGGACACTCAAGCAATACTTGCTGAAAATCTCACCACCCTTGTAGCAAATTTTGCCTCTCAAAATTTCTTCTTTTTTTCCTTAAAATTTTTTTAGAATTTTTCTTATGTTTATCACATCTCTTCTCTTAGTTTCAACCAAAAATAATCATAAGAAGCCATATGGGGCATCCCCTATAAATAGGAGACCAAGAGATGTCACATGGGATGAAGGGGCGCCAACCTTTGGCGCTCCAACTTCCCACATGCCAAATAAATTCACTGAGTGAATTTTTGGTGATCCAGTTACTTGGAACAGAAGGACTCTTAGTCTTCTATGTGCCATAAAAATTCAATGCATTTTAGCATCAAAACTTAAGATTTTTGATCGGGAATTTAAGGCAACACGTGTTAGTTAAGAGCCTTCTTTAAGGACTCTTAACTTCACATGCCAAAATAAGGGGGGCAGCATTTATTTTTATGTGTAGGTTTTAGTGGATGTAGAGAAATTCTTTTCCACTTGAAATTGATTGAAGTTGGATAAGGATCCAATTTAAATTGACCCAATCCCATTAGGTCAAAGCTAACTGGTCTAGGTTAGCTCAAACAATTTGATCTAAACCAATTTGAAAACTTGAATTAATAAAATATGCTAGCATATCAAATTAACCCATAAAATTTATATTAAACTCTAGTTAGATCAGACTAAAGCCAAATCTTAAAGTGTGAGATCCATTGGATTTCAAATCTAGCCAGCAGTGGATCCAGACTTTCGATGTAATCCTAATCCGATGAGATTAGGTCATCCAAAGAGGTCCAATCAACTTGAACTCTTTCAAATTGATTTCAGAATCAAATTCTTTCAATTATGATGAGCCCACAAGTCAAGATTGACATCTAGAAATATCTCATAACTATCCAAAAGATTTAAAATTTTAATAAAAATTATCAAAATATCTTTTAGTGGTAAGTTTTCGTGTAATTCAATCCTTCAGTCAAACAACATCTCAGATGAGCTGTGGACATAAAAATATATCAAATTTAATCATTTATCATTATGTATCTCAATCAAAAGGTGATGATTCAGTTAATAATATATTAGAAATCTTTTTCTAATTATCACCTACTTTGGCCAAAGACTTTCGAATCAACGACCTATGAAATCACATAGAAAGTTTGCTCTCCTTATTAGGAGTGACTAACTCTTATTGATCACTCACAACCTTTATACACTCTTCACCATATCCAGAACACTCCACATAAGGATCAGAGAATCAAGTTAGGTAGTGAACCACAATATAGATCCAAATACATAAGGTACCATGGTGACCTCAGTTCTAAGGATCACATACACAACTCCCACTAGAGAATTATCAGTTGACATGTAAATAAGACTCCATCTGATATTCTCTCGCAGGTCAATTCAGTAAACTCATTCTCTAATGAATACCCATATCCTTGTATTAATGTTTCCACACAAGTGATTATCAGATCAACCACCCTCATTTCTGAGCATACGTAGGACATACCAATATTACCAATATCATTGATCTCCAACTCAATATACCAATGACTAGAAATATTTTAAGTTAGGACTATCAAAGAATTAGGTCTCACTAGCATGATCTCATCATGATCTTAAAATCATTGTCCAGACCTATGGGGTTCATTATAATCTTAAAATAAATAAGATGCAGTATATAATGAATCAAAAATATCTTATTTTATTAATAATAAATATTAATTACATGAGTTTGGAAGGTAAATTACAATAAATACCCTATCATATTTCATATGCAATTGGTTTGTAGGGTATTATTCTTTCACCTTGTAGGTCTCCACCTTCTCGTCTGTGCTCTCTGATCCTATTGAAGATCTATTTACACCCTATAGATTTTACCCCTTCGAGTGGATCAATGAATGTCTATACACCATTGACCTTCATGGACTCTATTTCAAAATTTATGGCTCCAAGCCACTAATCAAAGTCGGACCTCTGTATGGCATCTATATAGGTGATTAGATCCTTGTTGTTCTCATCGAGTTCAATAGGATCATATCTCAAAATTAAAAATCGAAGTATCTATCCGATGGATGTGGTACTCTATCGAATCTCCTTAATGGTGCTTCTATAACGGGTTCCGAATTTGATCTAATCAAATCCGGTTCTATGGGTTCACTAGATTGTGTCAGTTTTTTTACCATCGAACTTCATAAGTTCCATATTAAAGGCATCAGTTCCTTCACCAAGGTACTCTTTTTCTAAAAAGAATACCGAACAACTCTTGTTCTTTAGTAAGGTAGAAGTAATATCCCTTAGATTCTTTGAAGTATCCTACAAAATAATACATATAGGATCGAGATCCAAGCTAATTGGTCTACAAATACTTGACATAAACCAAACACTCTCAAATCTAAAGATAAGAAAGTATCGGCTTATGCCTAGTCCATATCTCATATGGAGTCTTTGCGACTAATTAATTTAAAATCTAGTTGAGAATATGACAAGTAGTCTCAAGAGCATAATCCTAAAAGAAGACTGGCAGACTTGTAAACCCCATCATGGACCGAACTATGTCTAACAAAATCAATTCTAATAAGAGAGAATCTTATTCTCTTCTAGATATGTCAAAAATTCATCGAAAAAGTATTTTCCTCCTTGGTCTGACCGAAGAGTTTCAATGCTCTTTTTAGTTCGTTTCTCTATCTTATTAAAGAATTATTTGAATATTTTAAATAATCTAAATTTATGATAAATATATTCGTAAATCCAATACATCAGTATGTATCAGACTCAGAACATCATTGACTTATTCATCTTTTCTAAAAGGTGACTTGATCATCTTACTAAGAAGATAGGATTGACAGATTGATAATGATTCACAATCATTGATTTCGAGAATTATCACCTGTTGATTTTATTCTTGCTTATATGATCGAGCCAAATTACCAAAGGTAGGCTTTCATGACATTATCTACTCTAAAAATTTGTTTGGTTGTATACATTATACTAACAGGCTATATAAATATCATTTCTTAATTGTTCACCATGATTTTGACATAATCTATAATGATATCACAAAAATTACTCTATATTGACAATGTAAATCCATCCTTGGTTAGAAAGCCTATGAAAATTACATTCATTAAAATGGAAAATGGTGACAATCACCAAAAAAGACATTATTAGAATTGAAGACTTGCTTCAGAATTTCTAAAATCAGGATTGGAACATAACTTCCATCTCCAATGTTCAAAAATCTCTTACGGTTTTCAATCTTTCTACTAACCTGAAGTCGTTGAAACAATTTGTAAGAAATTTCGAAATCCAATACCTAGGTAGTAGTATCATAAATAGAGAAATCACAAGATATTATCATGTACCTTGTCCAATAATCCTTTGCTGATTTCTCTTCCTTAGTCTGTTCGGGTCAAGGAATTCTGCCAGACCAGGCTAATCTTATACTTCTTTGTCAGTTTGCACTCCTCAACCCAAGCATGACTCTTTGCACCTTCTTTTCTTTTTCTTAAAAGATTGTTGCCTCATTGAAGACACATCTTCTGAGGTGCAAAAAAAACTCCTTCAACATTTGAAAGATTTTCTCCCACTGAGCATCATTGAATTTATAATTAAATTCATATTCTTCGCTACTCTCAAAAATACCACACTGTGATACGATCATTTGGCTACTTCTCATAAGTGCCTTAGATCACATCATGTGTGTTGGATGTGGAAATATCAGGTGTTGAATCCATAATCATATATAGGATCCATTCGTACTCTAAAATTTTTTGCAACTTCTGATACTATCTATCAAAATTGGGTCCTATAAATAAGTCACTGTCAAATAGTGAACGAAGCAACGGATATATAGCCATAACTGAAAGGAAAGCACAAGACCTCTATGTTTATGAATTGATTAAGCCTAAGGACTTAGACCTTAGTCTAAAAGTTCTTCTACTATTTTAGTCAAATTGGTAGTCTCTACCTTCAATTTGAGGAATTATCTTAATTTCTTAGCGGGTACTAGAATCCATATAGACTGCGTATAGGCCTGAGGATAGCTCGGTCAATCGATATGCACCTATGGGTAGGTTCTCAACTAATTATTTTTTTAAATAATTTTTAGTAGTTAATTTAGCTTTAGATTTTATTTTAGTAGGCGATGGGCCTCCACTGAAAGTCCCGATTAGGTCAAACCATTAACATGAACCTACTCAGTGATTCTAGCTAAAGAATGATCAGGCTCGAGGATGGCTTGATCAATCCAATCATTCATCAGATAGTACAATAGAGTCATCATATGATGAATGATAATTCTATCATTCAGAGAGAATACCAAATGGATGGCACTTACAATGTCAATCAAAAATAATGGATCCATTACCATTTATCTTAGTGGGAAGCTATGATCTAGTTATCACCATAATCGGCTCATTTTAGAGACCTAATAATTTAAAAGATTTAAGAATTAGTTTAGAGAAAAGATGAGAAGAGATCAATCAGCAGACCACAATCCTTCCACTGAGTTCACCCAGTCATTGAATCAGATTAGGATCATGCTGATTGAAATAGCATCTAGATCAGTTACACTGATCAATTTTAATGGCATGGGTTAACTTGAATCACTTAGCGATCTAATCAAAATCTAATTCACCAAATTGATCAGATAAGTGAGATCAGTGGGAGGGTCTGCTAAGCTTACCTTAGATACCATGGAAATAGCCAGGTAAGCTGCTCCTAATTAAAAATCACTGATCGAAATGTCAAACTTATCTTAGATACTAATTGGTTAATTAGTTTTGATTTGATCAACCTAATGATTCGGGTTCAACCACTGAGCCACAATCAAGGTCCATTTGATCAATCAAAGATATGGACTTGACTATCTATAACTATTATATTAGAAAAATTCTGATTAATCAAATTTAATATTTGGTTAGACTTAATCAATTTCTCTATATGATCAATTAATTTTTTGATTCTAATTTTAGGTTTAATCCAATTAAAAGAACCTAATTTGAGCTAACCCATGCCTTTATATTTTATGCAATATCATTAGATCTTAAATCATAATTCTACATCTAATCGATTCTATACTTAATTCTTAATTAAGTTCAACATCAACATAGATTTAAGTTTAAGTTTGAAATAATTTTAATTTTTTATTTTATAAATAATTTACAACAAATGTTATGCAAAAATTTTTTATTCTAAAATTGGGTTGACTCAATCAACATTGAACCAGCTAAATAAGGGGACTGGGTCAACTCAGTTCAAAATTAGGTCGGCTCAGTAATTATGCGAGCATAATTCAAGGAGTTTCATATCTAAAAAATCTTGCATAATTCTAAAATAAAATTAGTCATAAACACCTTTTAGATCATATCTAAAATTTTTTATGATTCAAAATTTTATTTTTTTATAATTAAAATAATTTTAATCATATAGATTGATGTTTTATTTTTCATACAACTTTATATCATATACAACAAACCTAGGATTTCAAGATCTAAGATTTTACAGAAAAATAAGTTCTTTCTCTCGCATTCTTCTTCATGAAATTTAATCACATGACATCCTTAGATGTCATAAAAGCACCCCATCGAATGAAAAGAGAGGACCTTTAAACCCTTCTTGCTCCTATGATCGGACGGTCTGGTGATCAATCCAATCTAAGTACTTACTAATCGGACAATCTAATCTAATCACATATCATATATGCTTGAATTTAGATCTAATCTAAATTACATCAGATCTAATCATAATCTTAGATCATATCTAAATTAGATCATAAACATCATATGCAACATATAAAATTAGATTTTATCAAAGATCAGCACAAACTAGGACAATCTTTTCACTGTAAGGGATAAACCCTATAGTAGGACAACCTTATGTCAGTTTATGTGATCTATCATTAATTAAATTTAGATCAAAATATCATATATCAAAATTAAATAAAATTAAAATTTAGATTTAATATGCACATATAATATATCATAATGAACCTAGGCTCTAATGTCATAGTTGGAAACAGTAGACGATTTTATGCATGTATTTTAAAAATTTTTAAAATAAAATATAGTAAAAAATAACTAAATTAATCATATTAATCTAACATACATATGATCTAATCATCAAATCAATCTACTCTAAGATCTATGACATGATATGTTGCATATAAAATCTCAAAAAATCATATAATAAAATCTGCATATATGGATGTAAGCAGTAGATCAAATCTACATCTACCTGAGTTCAGAACTCGACACCTGAGCATGGGTCGATGATCGTCGCTACTGAGAAATATGGTGAAGAAGATCCTTGCTAGTTGCTCACAGCCGTACATGCATCCGGCCTCTACAAAAAATCCACTCGAAGCTCTGATCTGATTGGCCTTCTCGGGAGTGCTTACTCATGCGAAGATCTTCTTCTTAGCTGATCTGGATCTTTTCTTTAAATCTTTGAAACTTCTTCAAAGGTTGAAGATAAACTTCTGGAGGAGATGAAGAGGTGGAAGAAAGATGGAGAGGAGACTATCTTCTCTTTTCTTTTTCTCTCTTCCCAAACCCTTAGGATCAAAACCCTAGAAACTAGGTTTTATGCACACCCAAAGAAGAAAGATTCTTCTCTTCTTTTTCTCTATGAACCCATGCCCCAAAACCTCCTCAACATAGAGAACTCCTTCTCTTCTATCTTACACATATAAAAGAAATAATAAAAGCCTTTTTTATTGGCATGTAATAAGGTTGGGATGAAGAGTCCTAAGGATCTTGGACTCTACCATATATTGTCACCCTTCCACAAATTTCATGCCCCAAAAAAATATGGGACGCCTCCTTTCATAATTTTTCATGGTAAATCAATTCCCCAACTAATTTCCCATGTTGAAGAATCCTTATTTTATCACACAAAATAAGGGAATAAAGGAGAAGTGGCGGTAAGGTCTAAGAGATAATGTCAAACATTATCTACATGGTATCTAATTCAAATCTAATTTGAATATACCATTTAAAACCAGATCCTACCCAAATTTGGATGTGAGAAATAGAGGGAGAAGGACTCTTTGGCATAAAAAAAATATCATGCAAAATAATTTTTTGCATGGAGAAAAGTGGCGTCCAAGTTTTGGTGCGCAAGGGAGAAGAGTCCATTCCAATATGGACTCTTAATTTCTTTATTTGAATCCAAATCGAATCACATCTAGTTTAGCCCAAATAAAATAGATAAAATTTAATCTAATTAAGTTTATAAATTTTTAATCAAATTTTTATCAAATTAAAAATTGATTGAATCAAATTTTTGATCAAATCAGAGATAATTCTCCCTTAGTGATTAGGTCATCTCATAACCTAATCGGATCTAACCTAATTGAATCTAATTCAATTAGATTTTATTTAATCTCTTTGCTCCATCAAATTAAGCTAATTAGTAATCTAATTACTAATTAATTTTTTATTAATTTAATAATACTTGATGAATAAATTTATTATAATTTTTATATAAGGTTAACCATTAATCGAATTGATGATTAAGTCCTTGAACGATTCTTGTTGATCAGCCACATGATCAGTCAGAATTTTTTTTTAATGTGATCTCATAGGTTCGAACCTAAGCCAGTAGCATAGGAATAAATTTTTGAACAAATCGATGTAACCATTTAGCAATGGTGACCCAATGTCTGGATAGGTTGAATGATAACGAAGCAACATTCAAGAATCTATTGGCGTATGGTTACCGTATAATTCATCTCTTTGATCTTAATGCTCAAGGATGATCTAGAATTTAACTGTTAATCCTAGATAAGTCATCCATATTATATTTCAATCTTTCAAATCTATCACATGGATTATCCGAACCCAGATTTTACTAAGTTGAAATATATTGATACATTAAGTCCTACTAATTCGGAGGGGTCAATCCCATCTTGACTCATGCACCGACTTAACAAGTACTTGACTACACCCAAAAATCTTTCGTTACTAAATTTAAAACTTAGTTAGTCCAGCATCAAAGTACAGTGAGTTGCTTGCAGGTCACCGTGATGGTCTCAAATTGGAGGGACACTTATACCCATATCCTTTGTGAGCTACTCTTGACAGTATAGTGCTCCATAATTGATCACGTTCAATGAGATGTACTCCTATATCTCACTTGCATATCATACCAGTGTCTCCACACCATTTGGTTACAAGGACAACCAATGCATACTGCACACAACGACCTACATTTGATATCGCTATTGTCTTAGTAATAGCATATTATTTGGTCGTGAACCAATTTAAAGATTACATGATAAATCCTCCTTTATCAATCAAAGTAGTCCTAAAAACTTTATCACAATATAGGAGTTCGTTAGAGGATGTCACCATGTGATAAAAAAGATCAAATAATTTTTATTATTTATCAATTAATATTTATTTATAATTAGCACAATCATCAAATAATTGACTTTAGAATATATTTTCTAACAAAAATCATCGATCGAAATGTCAAACTTACCTTAGACACCAATTGATTAATTAGTTTTGATTTGACTAGCCTAATAACTCAGATTCAACCACTGAGTATCAATCAAGGTCTATTTGATTTAATCAAAGATATGGACTTTACCATCTACAACTATTGTATTGGTTCTAAAGAAAACTCTGATTTAATATAATTCAATATTTGGTTAGATTTAATCAATTTTTCTACATGGTCCATTAACTCTTTGATTCTAACCTTAGGTCAAACATAATTAAAAGGACCTAATTTGAGCTAACCCATGCTCTCATATTTTATGCAATGTTATTAGATCTTAAATCATAATTCTAAATCTAATCAATTTTATACTTAATTCTTAATTAAGTTCAGCATCAATATAGGTTTAGATTAAGTTTTTGAAACTATTTCTCATGTAAATATTTTATATTAAATCATAAAATTTTTATAGATCATATTTAAATTTTTTATGATCATAAATCTTATTAAAATAATTTTAATCATTAAATTAGATGTTATTACTTTTTATATAACTTGTATCACATACAATAAATCTTAGAGTTTCAAGATCTAAGGTTTTACAAAAAAAATAATTTTTTTCTTTAACGTTCTTCTTCATGGGACCTCACAGTGGCATCCCTACACTCCATAAGAGCACCCCATTAAATGGGAGGAGATAGTCATATAACCCTACTTGCTCCTATAACTGGACGGCCTGATGATTATCCAATCTAAGTACTTTACTACTCAAATCATCTAATCTAACATGCACAGGACTGATCAAATATTAGATCTGAAAATAAAATATATTTAAATCTAATCTAAATAATATAAAATCAGATCTAAATATATAAGAAATCATATCATATCGAACAAGGCTCTGATATCAATTGAAGAAAATATTGACAGTTCTATGCATGTAATTTTAAAATTTTACAACGGATCTTGATAGATTAAACAATTTAACCTATATTACATATACAAGATCTAATCTAAACTACTATATCAAGACCTATGATATAATTAAATATGAGATTAAGATCTAAAAAATAAAAATTTGCATCAATCATATCGATGCTGTAGACTAGATCTAACCCTTAGATCTAACCAAACATGATCTAACAAGTGAAGAACTCATTACCGAAGCATGGGTTACTGATCTCTGCAAGTGTATCGCATGGTTGGAGTTCCTTCATATTGCTCAAAATCACACAAAGGTGTCTGGCTTCTACAGATTGTCCACATGAAGAACGAATGCTGATCAGGCTCCTCGAGAGTGCTAGCTCGTAAGGATCTTTGAAGGCTGATCTTCTTCTTCTTTTTTGATCTCTTAGATGCTTTAGAGAGAAAGAAAAATTAATAGAGGAAGGGAAGAGAGGAGAGAGCTATGGAGAAGAAACAAATTTCAACTGGATATCATATGGGGCATCCAACTATTGGACCCCCTATTTATAACAAGGCATTAGGGTTTAGGATTTGGAGGAGGCACCGATTAATCTCCATGCCACATCCATATGAGGCATCCCAATTTTTGTCAATTTTTATGATGGCGTAAGAAAGAAACCAAATCTTTCTCACGCCTACCAAAAATTTTAATGCATATAGAGAAATTAATTTTGGCACCATCAAACTTTCCAAACAAAATCGATCTCTTTCCTTCTTGTCTCCTTATCTTTGATTCGGATCAAATCCAAATCAGGATGGAGATAAGGACCATGACTAATCATGATTGACGCCCACCCCTCTCTACGCCCTCTCTTCTCACACTCAAAAATCTCACTCAAAATCTATTTTTGTGTGTAAAGAATGGTGTGGGTCCAGGGCATGCGCAAGGGAGAAAGAGTCTCAGTTGGCTGGGACTCTTTATTTCCAAATTGATTCCCAACCAAATCAGATTTGATTTGAACCCAATGAGAGGAAAGAACCTAATCTAATTAGGAACCCAATCTCCTTAATAAATTCCTAACCAATTAAGAATTAGCTCAACTCAAGTCTTGATCAAATCAAGAACAAATTTTTTTTACAATTAGGCTTGATCAAATCAAACCTAATCTAAGTCAAACTGAATCTAATTCAATTAGACTTGATCTGAATTTCTTTGCTCAATCAAATTGAGTCAATTAGCAATCTAATTACTAATAAATCTTTCATTAATAGTAGAGTCCCAGTTCAGTAGGACTCTCCTCCAGAGTCCCAATCTAGTGGGACTCTTCACTAGAGTTCCAATCCAATGGGAGTTCAGCCATCCGATCAGATCGAAACTTCTAATGTGTGTAATCCCATAGGTTCAAATCTAAGCCAATAGCATAGAAATAATTTTCTATACTAATCAATGTAACAATCTAAGAATGAGATCCAACATCCAAATAGGTCGAAAGATTGCAAAACAACATTCTAGAACCTACTGTCATATCGTTACCATATAATTCATCTCTTTGATCGTAATGCTCAAGGTGATCTAGGGTTTAATTGTCAACTCTAAAATAGTCAAGCACATTATACTCAATATTTCAAATCCATCATATGGATTATCTTAACCAAGATTTTACTAAATTGAAATACACTGATGCATTAACTCTTACTTATTCAGAGAGATCAATTCCATCTTGACTCATGCACCGACTTGATAAGTACTTGACTGCAGCTAGAAATCTTTTGTCATTGAATTAGAAATTCAGATGGTCCGACACCAAAGTATAGTGAGTTGCTTACAAGTCACCGTAGTGATTTCAAGTCGAAGAAATATTTATACCCATACCCTTCACAAGATCTTCTAAAAAGCTTATGTTTAGAATATAAAGAGAAAAGGAGTAAATGAAAGTTTATGTTTAGAATATAAATTTTATAATCTGTATCGATCCTTTTATAATTAGGATAGTGAGAGTAATATAATTTTGACTTACATGATGGGAAGTATAGTTTAATTGGTTAGAGTTCCTTCCTTTATTCGAAGGATGAAGGATAAAAGTACCTAATCATTAAGGAGACAGAGCCACCATGATCTCCTGGAAGATATTTTCAGTGAAAAAAACAAAGGGTCGGGGGTGTGCGATTGTTGTTTATTCATTTATTTATTTATTTATTATTGGGTGGCGGGGAGATGTTGTGTTATTTGTCAATTGAATTTAAGGGAGGGCTATATTATTGTAAACAAGATAACTTTTCCATTTGTCTACGGTTTGTTATTCTAGTTCTATCCCTTTGAGCAAGCAAGATGCATGAAAACATTTTTATCAAACCTTCTGGCAGTAAAAAGGAGCAAGAAGTAGAAGTAGATTAGAAATTTTACTCCATTGTTGATGACTGTATGTTTATGTCTCGTCTCGTGTCTGGAATTTGTAGCTAATATACAGAACCTAAGAGCAAGTTTTTTCCAAGGTTGAAGGATTGATGAAAATGACAATTCTTGTTGGAATTAGGAGTTTGTCGATTTTGGATTCTCGTGAGTCAGCTCCTTTACATCCATATAATTTGGGCTAGGAATATCTGTTTGAGGCTAATGAAAATTCATTTTCAAAGTTGACTTCAATTGTCTACAAGTTCTACAGTAGTTTGGTCATTATAAAGATCAATGTTCGCCTTAAATTCTACCATGCGACTACCAATGAGTCGAGTCAATTTAGGGAAGTTTTTCCTCCCTTATGTTATTATACTCAACTATCTTTTTTAATAATCACTAAATAAAGTTTTCTATGCATATTACATATTGGAGTTGGTGCGCGTATAACTGCATGTGCAATAATTAAGAGATTCATTACCAAATACATACTAGTGCAGACTCAAAGCCGTATCAGCTGTAAATTGCAAGACTAAATTTGGATTTTCTAACTTAACCTTATGGATCGGTTCGATTTGGGTCCATTCAAGTCTAATCAGATAGATCCAATTCCATGGCATTCAGCCGGATTGGTGCTTGGATGTCAATATAAGATTTCTACAGCGCCTCAAGCTCTAAATAAAAAATATCATAAAAATAGAAAAAAGATAAAAGAATTGAAAAAAATAAAAATTGTAATTCTAAATTTTAAGAAAATAAAAATTTTAATTTTAATTCAAATAAAAATCATCATTTCAAATTACAATCCCCTTTTCAAATTAATTTTTTTAAAAAAATATCCCAAAAAATACATTAAAAATAAAAAAATAAAAAATATCATAAAAATGAAAAAAATAAAAATTATAATTTTAAATTTAAAAAAAAATTCTAATTTTAATTTAAATAAAAAATATTATTTTAAATTACTTTCCTCATTTCAAATTAATTTTTTTTAAAAAATATCTTAAAAAATCTTAAAAAATTAAAAAATACCATAAAAAAATTATAATTTTAAATTTAAAAAATTAAAAATTTTAATTTTAATTCAAATAAAAAATATCATTTTAAATTACTTCCCCATTTAAAATTAATTTTTTAAAAAATATTCCAAACAAAGGAAAAAATACCTAAAAAATTATATTAAAATATAATATATAGTATAGTAATTATATTATATTTTAATATACTATATTAAAATATAATATAGTACATTATATTGTAATAACTAATATTAATATTATTATATTTTATATTATATTATTATTATGATATATTATATTATATATTACATATTATTTTTTATTTTTTTGAGTTATTTTTATTCAATTTTTTGATAAAAAATTTAATTTAAAATAGAGATAGTAATTTGAAATGATAATTTTTATTTGAATTAAAGTTAAAATTTTTATTTTTTTTAAATTTAAAATTATAAATTTTATTTTTTTCCCATTTTTTCCCATTTTTTCACTTTTTTATGATATTTTTTATTTTTTTAATTTTTTTGAATTCAAATTCAAATTTTTATTTTTCTTATAATTTAAAATTATAATTTCAATTTTTTTCCCATTTTTACCATTTTTTTCTGTCCAAAAGCACTTCATTTTTTAGGTATTTTTTTCTTTTGTTTGGAATATTTTTTTAAAAAATTTAATTTTAAATGAAAAAGTAATTTGAAATGATGTTTGTTATTTGAATTAAAATTAAAATTTTTAATTTTTTAATTTAAAATTATAATTTTTTATTTTTTTTCTATTTTTTTATCATTTTTTCTTTTTTTATTATATTTTTTATTTTTATAATTTTTTAAGATAATTTTTTTGGGATATTTTTTTAAAAAAAATTAATTTGAAATATGGAAAGTAATTTAAAATTATATTTTTTATTTGAATTAAAATTATAATTTTTATTTTTTTTAAATTCAAAATTATAATTTTTATGTTTTTAAATTCAATATTATAATTTTTATTTTTTTCTTATTTTTTCTCATTTTTTCTTTTTTATGGTATTTTTTATTTTTTAATTTTTTAAGATATTTTTTGAGATATTTTTTAAAAAAATTAATTTGAAATGATATTTTTTATTTGAATTAAAATTAAAATTTTTATTTTTTTTAAATTTAAAATTAAAATTCTTATTTTTTTCTTATTTTTTTCTTCTTTTATGATGATTTTTATTTGAATTAAAATTAAAATTTTTATTTTCTTAAAATTTAAAATTATAATTTTTATTTTTTTAATTCTTTTTTTGTGATATTTTTTATTTTTTTTACATCATTTTTTTTAGATATTTTTTTTAAAAAGATAATTTAAAATGAAAATACTAATTTGAAATGATGATTTTTATTTGAATCAAAATTATAATTTTTATTTTTTAAAAAAATTAAAATTATAATTTTTTTATTTTTTTTAAAAAAAAATTAATAATTAAACTCATCATTTGAAATGGTGAGTTTAAATTTTTTTTTTTGCATCATTCATGTGAAAAAAAATAAAAAAAAAATGATAACATAGATACTCTAAAACATCATTTTAAATGACGTATTATAAAATTTATATTAATTTGATAAATAAATTAAAAATTATATTATTTTTATAAATATATTTTTTTTAATTATTTAAGTAAAGCACTCAGTAAAAATTTCTGGATGAGGTGTCACAAGATAGTTGCACTTTACACTAGTTCTGCAGCCTGTGTATTGTGGTCGTACCTTGAACGGCACCAATACGTACCTTGAGCGGCACTGGAGATGGAGGACAGGAAGAAGGGCTAAGAAAGACTTGTTTTGGCACAAAAGCAACTTTTCTCCATTTCTTTTATAATTGCGATAGATTAGGTTCCAGTTTCTATTTAGGATAGAGTTTCCAAAAGGGTTCTTTTGCAAAAGTAGCATCGTCCAACATTTTATGTAGCACAATAGCAGCAAAAATATTTCATTTAGCAAAATAGACCAGATGCGGCATATTTTACCTCAACCGAACCTGGATCGAACCCACCAGCCAGGACCTGACCACCGGCAGGCCGAATACCGAGATACTTTGTTCGGGTTCAGGGGCCACGCTAGGTATATACACGAGTCTAGCGCTAAAAAGGTCTACAGGCTTCAAAGTTAAGCCCAAACCTGATCCGAATCAACTCAGGCTTAGTCCATTGCCAAATCCAAAATCGGCCGGGCAGACGAGCCTCAGGCTGGCTGCCAGCCCTACCCGAATGACAAAATCATATGCGAAACTAATTAGATTAAAAAACATAATAATAGAAATGTCATGCGCTTAGCTCCAGCAAACAGAATAATCTACTTTGTACCAAAGAAAAAAAGAAAAAAACAGAATGATCTACTCATGACCGGCACCGTCAATAGCATTCAAAGTTAAATCATCAACAATAAAAACATTACAGAAGAGTGCATAAGCATAAAGTAAGAGCAACAATCAGTACTGGTGGGAAATGATGTTCGGCCACCACTTAGATGATAGATAGACAACCTCAAACCAATATCTCTGCCTACAGGATAGCTCCTACACGATGAGAATCTTAAGCTTCCAAAACCAAAATTATGGATAATTATAAAATGTCGAAGTTTCCCAAACTAGGAGGTCACTCATCCTCCTGGCTGCGAAGCCTAGCAAGCTTGTTGGTGACAACAATGTCCAGCTGTGCAGCTCGCTCTACGATGTCCTTGCGCTTCCTTGTTGAGACATCGTGTGCAATTTCAGCACAGTAAGTCCTAGAGAGAGTCATTGAAGTTAAGCAAGGTGAGATAAAATTTTTAAAACACAAAAGACATAAATCTAGGATCCCCAATTTTATTAGCAAATTTCTTACAAAAAAAAAAAAAGGCAGGGAAATAAACTATTAAACAGAAGCAGAACTTAGAAGTGCAGGTTGTAACTAATAAGCTACAAAAATTAGCCCCGTTTTTTAAAAAAATCCATGCTCCTAATGACAAAAGTCAAGGAACCCTCCAAAATCTCTAACTCCATTTCAGGAGTCATTTACCTTTTTTCCAAGAGCAAGGTTGCTCTTTAGCTTCTGATAAATATACTACTGATAATATGTACACACTTTATTTATCACCTTTTAAGCTGGCAGAAGGGTGTCTTTTTTCGTGCAAGACCAGAGGAGTATCTGATAATATAAGTGAAGAAAGAAAACTGCAATAACCCAAGAAGCATACATCCCGTAAAATTGCCCTTTGACATACTCCTACCAATCAAAACGTACATTATAATTAAGCACACTGTTTGCATACACGCATCATGCACATCTGCCCAGGACAGATGCTAAATATCCAGCCCATCTGATCTCTACCATCTATAACATGCATCTACATATCGTAGAATGCTGGTAGAAGAAGAAGAAAAGACAAAACAATACATACCTGTTGTGCATCATAAGCAACTCCAGCTCAGACACATTGTGAACCACAAACTTCTTGAAATGGTTGGGCAGGTAATGCCGGGTCTTCTTGTCAGATCCATAACCAATATTGGGCATCAATGTACATCCCTTGAACTTCCTTCTCACACGAGAATCAATGCCCTTGGGCCTACGCCAGTTTGGCTATCAAATAAGAAACTCAACCATGTTAATGAAGAAAAACTGAAACAAAGAAGCATTGTTTCATAGGCTTCAGAGATAAAAGACAACACATGATGCCAAGGCTCGTGGCAGCTAGTTAAACCCTCTGGGTCTTAACAAAAATATAGAACCCATAAAGTCATAAGCCACTACATCATGACAAACCTGTATATTCTTCAACAAGTGCTTCAAATTACAGCCCTCTTGAATTCTTACCAGTGATTCAGTTCAAAGATTGCAACTAAATGGTGCAACCTGATATCATCTCAAACTGGATAAACCACAATGTTGTCCCACATGGAACTCTTTTCAAAAATATAAATTCTCAAAAAATTTGAAAGACCTAGTAAATTTTTTTTTAAAAAAAAAATCCTCTCATTAAAAAGATCTCAGCAGGCTAGAGGTAATGAAGCAACTTGATCATAATTTCCTAAGCACTAAAGTCAGCTAAATTGTCAGAAAACACCTCCAAACTTCAAAGAAGAGACTCTTCCCATCACAAATCAACAGGCCTCTCAGCAAAATTTCCAACGTAAAAACAGAGAATATGCAGTCCCAACATATCTTCCATGACATAACTTTCATGTGCCAAAAAATGCATCAAATAATAAGTGAAAGGAAATTGCATAAAGTATACCAGCAGTAGACCATATTACAGTTTAAAAGAGAAGAACTAGGCTCCTGATCAAGGACAATCTGAGTCATATATCTACCAAACAAATGTTATGATCATGTTTAGAGTGCTAAAACAAAACCAAATGAATTAAGATAATAAAACAAACAAAAATCATTTAACAAAAACATAATTCTTATCTCAAACAAGAGTCTCTATCAGTAGCATATAGTTTTAGTTATAAATTTATACCAGAAAGCTAGTGTTGGTGTCAATGCAATATAGAAAAATCACTTGATAGGGATCAGGACTTCCTGATCAAGAATACACATTAAAATTAGAAAACAAAATCCAAAAAGCATTGACGTACCCCACAGATCCTACTCTGGCAGTATGCCATCTCCACCAAAGCAATCAAAATGTGCTTCTCAAAGACAACACAGGCATTGTACCACTTTTCATGATTAGTGAGCTCGCAAAGAGGCAAGTTAACTAAAGTGCTCATGACCAACCTTAATTAAAATAATTAGGAACTTTTGGGTTGATTCAACTATCTAGAATCTAAGTCTAGAATGTGACTGGAAACCCATCAACCCAAAAGTTTGATGATAAAAAAATTAAATATATGTCATCCTGACCCAGAGGAATTATACATTCCTTTCTTAACTATGAGGATGAAACTAATGCATTTCTCAATGATGATATCCATGTCGATGATGTTATGCTTGCTCAGCGGTCATTTACCTCAGGAAACCCAATCTTCATACCTGCAACTACACGTCTACAAAGGAGTTCAACTGACCAACTGTAAGATTCATCCACAAGGTCTTTTAAAGAGATAATTAGAAGCATAGCTTATCACATCTAACTAAATAGTCCCTTCACCAAAGTTCTCATGCCTGTTACTTTCTCAAGAGCAACCAGCTTTCGAAGATTGTAAATCATCTTCATGTGCTAGAAGTCTTTGCAAATCCTCATACAAATCCACATGACACTCAGTTTGAAGCTTTTCCTTCATTCACAGTCTCAAGTTTATTCAACGTAGCATCATGGAAGAGGACAGATTTTAGGAGGGTCATTACTGATTAAGCCTAGTATTCACCATTCAAACACAAGGTTACAAGCTCTTTTAATCAATGACAGATTTACTGGAACTTCATAATGGCTCGCCGATTATAAACTGCGACCATGTATCCTTGTAACTCTCATAGATATAACATCTCACATAAGATAACTAAATTATCTAAAGAAGAGAAACGAAAGGGCTATACTAGCATGCAACACTTCCTAGAAACGCGGATCTTGACAGGAGCATCAGAAAATGTAGAACTAAGTTACGTACTTCTTTGAAAACAAAAAAAATAACGCTCCAAAAAGGAAAAAAAAAAAAACCTGAACAATTAGACACAGGAATCCATAGAACTACCAATCGAATGAAAACCAAATCTCATCATTTCCGTATCACTTCAAAAGAATATCACAAAAATAGAGAAAAGACGGAAAAAAAAAGAGAGATTTACCTTGACGCAAATCTTGCGGTCGCTCTGGGCCCTCTTAAACTTCTTGACACGCTTCTTAACGATCCTCTTCGCCAGCAACGGAACCGCCATTTCTTCACCACGAAAAACAGCAAATATCATAAGAAATCTGGACTCTTGAACAACGCCGAGGGGAAGAAAGCCCTAACATCTATAACAATAAAAATCTCCAAAACACAGAAGAAAACAGGATCCATGAAATCAAATAATTGCAAACAATACTTGAGGCCGTGTAAGATCAATTCCAAGCGGTCAAGCAGTCACAAATTCCGCTTGAGACGATACTAGGATTCGACATACCAAGCAAAAGACACGTAGAAAAACAAGAGAATACCTTCGGATCGCGGCGGAAACCCTAGCCCTAGAAAAAAGAGAGAAGAGGGGAGAGAGTTCCAACGAGTGCGGCGACCCCGAACCCCACTTATTAAGCGATGGAGAAGTTAGGGTTTTTGGGTGGGTGGGGGAGGCGCAGGGTCCTGCAACCCGCCCGCGGTGCACAAAGAGTTTCCCCAACTCTCAACCCGAATCCAACCAGTTCGATCGGCCTGGACGAAGACTCCCTCAATCTGGGTTTTGGTTTGGGCCACAAAATCAGAATGTGGTCCGATCACAGCCCAATATGGTCCAATCGGACACAAAATATGTATTTGTATTCCACATCATATCATATATATATATATATATATACACACACACACATATACACATATACATACATACATATATATATATATATATATATATATATATATATATATATATATATATATATATATATATACACACATATACACATATACATATATATATATATATATATATTGTTGGATATAAAATATTCGTCAGCCGAAGTTCGTGGCGGGAGTGATCCTCCGAGGATCCAACTGACTTTCGACCTTCGACAACATCTCTTCAAACCTCCCGGGTGGCCGAGCCTCTGCCGTACTCCCAAGTTTTGCCGACGGGCAGGACCCCGCCAGCATCGACCGGGTTCTTCGCGACGTCCGGACTCCTAAGGGAGCCGGACCTCGCCCACGACTTCACCAGCAGGCTCCGTCCGGACTCCTACGGAAGCCGGACCTCGCCCACGACTTCACCTGCAGGCTCCTCCCGGGCTCCTACGGGAGCCGGACTCCGCCCACGACTCCAGCTGCAGGTAAACTTCGTCCGGACTCCTACGGGAGCCGGACTTTGTCCCTGACTCTAATTGCAGGTAAGCTTTGTCCGGACTCCTACGGGAGCCGGACCTCGCCCATGACTTCACCTGCAGGCTCCGCCCGGGCTCCTACGGGAGCCGGACTCCGCCCACGACTCCCGCTGCAGGTAAACTTCGTCCGGACTCCTACGGGAGCCGGACTTCGTCCCTGACTCTAATTGCAGGTAAGCTTTGTCCGGACTCCTACGGGAGCCGGACCTCGCCCACGACTTCACCTGCAGGCTCCGCCCGGGCTCCTACGGGAGCCGGACTCCGCCCACGACTCCCGCTGCAGGTAAACTTCGTCCGGACTTCTACGGGAGCCGGACTTCATCCCTAACTCTAATTGCAGGTAAGCTTTGTCCGGACTCCTACGGGAGCCGGACCTCGCCCACGACTTCACCTGCAGGCTCCGCCCGGGCTCCTACAGGAGCCGGACTCCGCCCATGACTCCAGCTGCAGGTAAACTTCGTCCGAACTCCTACGGGAGCCGGACTTCGTCCCTGACTCTAATTGCAGGTAAACTTCGTCCGGACTCCTACGGGAGCCGGACTTCACTATCAATTCCAATTGCAGGTAGACTTCGCCCGAACTCCTATGGGAGCCAGACTTCGTCTCCGACTTCAACTTAAAGAAGACTCCGTCCGGGCTCCTGCGAGAGCCGGACTCCAAGCTCCTCTCAGACAGATAGCTAGCCACCTCTCTCCAGCTACGGACTCCAATCGAACTTCAGCCGACAAGTCTGGACTCCCTGGCAGGCCGTAGTAATGGCCACGATTCTGCTCCACTCCCTTCGACGAATCCTACGCGGCTCCATTACTCCCTGCGGCGGATCCTATGCAGCTCCATTACTCCCTGGCAGGCCGCAGTAATGGCACAGCACTGCTCCACTTTCTGCGACGGATACCACGTGATTCCTCCATCTCCTGGCAAGTCACGACAACGGACGCCGCTCCACTTCCTGCGGCAGACTCCACGTGGCACGCTTCGGTGATAGCCACGGGTCTACTCCACTACTCTTCGCAACAAACTTCGCCTGACCCTGGGCAGCCCACTACCAGATGGTTACAGATGTCGCTATCAGCTTGCTGCCCCCTCCGCCTATAAAAAGGGACCCCAGATACGTTATTCTCTAAGCTCTCATTTTTTACCTAGAAATTCTGCTAAAATTTCCGTTCGAGCACTCCATTCTTGTTGAAGCAGAGAGCTGATTTGAGCATCGGAGGGTCTTGTCGGAGCAACCCCACCTCCGGTTTAGACTTCTTTTGCAGGTCCCGGCGGCAACCGCAACCCCCATAACTCCAGCTTCTCCGGCGCAGGCGGATTTTTGCACCAACAGGATTGGCGCTAGAGGAAAGGGCGAACATTCGCAGTACCCTTGTTCTTAAAGGAGCGCTCAACGGAACCGCCTCTGGTCATCTTCTCCGGCATCCGCTCCTCCTTCCCCCCCACTGGATCCTCGCCCGATGACTTCTCGCGAAGCATCCGCACGGCAACCCACGGCCTCCGCAGCCAGATCTCAGGCTTCGATCTCGCCTCTGGTTTTTCGGGCCCCACATCCTCCGGCTATGGTCGCCGGCATGGAGTGGTCGGACAATCGACCTCCGACGGATTTCGCCAACACCATCTCGGGAGGATCCCGATAGGAAGCAACCAACGTACTGGCCGTATCCCCCAAGCGACAAAAGATTGAAGAGCCCATAATCTTTACTGAAGAAGACGCTCAGGGGGTTCAATTCCCCCATAACGATGCGGTTGTAGTTTCCTTGAATATAGCAAATTACGATGTCCACCGCATTCTTGTCGACAATGGAAGCTCGGCCGATATTTTGTTCTACGACGCCTTTTCAAGAATGTCCATCCTTGACGGTCATTTGAGGCCGATTAGCTCCCCTCTGGTAGGGTTTACCGGCGATGCTGTTCCGACGGAGAGAATAATAACTTTGACTGTGGCCGCAGGTCGATATCCAAGGCAATCCAGGGCTCTGATAAATTTTTTGGTGGTGAAGGCGCCGTCAACCTACAACGCAATCCTCGACCGGCCTGGCCTCAATGCTCTCCGAGCCATTGTGTCAACCTACCATTTGAAGTTAAAATTCCCCACCAATCAGGGCATCGGAGAAGTCCGAGGGGACCAAGCCATGGCCAGACACTGCTACAATGTAGCTTTGCAAAGAAGCGACCAATCCGACCCCTGTCCAGTCGATGGACTGGATGCTCGCGATGACCTCACTGAAAAGAGGGGCGTTCCAATTGAGGATCTGGTACCGATCCCGTTGAACGACGGGAGCGGGAGCATGTAGCGATGATCGGCTCCAACCTAGGGGAGGAGGTGTGGACGCATCTCATCGATTTTCTACGAAAGAATGCAGACGTTTTCGCTTGGGTTCCAGCAGACATGCCGGAGATTGACACGGAAGTCATGGAGCACCGCTTGGCCGTCGACCCAAAGCATCGACCGACGAAAGAAAAAATCCGAGGTCATGCGCCAGAGAGAAAGAAGGCGATAGCCGAGGAAGTGGACAAGCTCCTTAAAGCCAGATTCATTAGGGAAGTCAATTATCCTGATTGGATTTCCAACGTTGTCCTAGTCAAAAAAACAAACGGCAAGTGGAGGATGTGCATAGACTTCAAAAAGCTGAATAAGGCCTGCCCAAAGGACAGCTACCCCCTCTCCAGAATCGACCAACTGGTGGACACGACCTCGGGCCATGAGCTCCTCACCTTCATAGATGCATTCTCCGGCTATAATCAAATCAGGATGGCACCGGAAGACGAAGAAAAGACCACTTTCATTACTAACCGTGGCCTTTACTGTTACAGGGTCATGCCTTTCGGCCTCAAAAATACGGACGCAACCTACCAGCGGTTGGTGAACAAAATCTTCAAGGAGCAGATCGGCCGCAATATGGAGGTCTACGTGGACGACATGCTCATGAAAAGCAAATCTTCTGTGGACCACGTCACCGATCTCGAGGAGACCTTCGATGCTCTCCGAAAATATAAAATGAAGCTGAACCCGACTAAATGCGCTTTCGGAGTAACCTCAGAAAAGTTCCTGGGCTTCATGGTGTCGGGGCACGGGATTGAAGTCAATCCAGAAAAAATTTGCGCCATCCAGGAGATCGCCGCCCCAAAGTCGATAAAAGAGGTTCAACGCCTTACAGGGAGGGTAGTGGCCCTTAATCACTTCGTCGCAAGGTCGGCCGAACGGTGCTTACCCTTCTTTCAAACCCTCAAGCAGCCGAAAAACTTCTGTTGGACCTCTGAGTGCCAACAGGTGTTCGAAGAACTAAGGAGCTACCTCAGCTCACCCCCGCTGTTGGCAAAGCTGGAGCCTGGGGAGGAACTATTTTTATACCTGGCGGTCTCTCCCATGGCTCTCGCGGCTGTCCTTGTCAAAGAAGAAGCGAAAGTCCAACGGTCGATCTACTACGTCAGTCGCGCGTTGAGAGACGCCGAGACCAGGTATACCAAATTAGAAAAACTGACTTACGCCTTGTTGATTGCAGCCTGGAGGCTCCGACCCTACTTTCAAGGGCACACCGTAACGCTGCTCACCGACCAACTGATCAAGGCGATTTTGCACCGGACGGACGCCTCCGGGAGGATGGCAAAATGGGCGATCAAGCTCACAGAATTTAACATCAACTATCGACCCAGGCCAGCAGTGAAGGCCCAAATATTGATAGATTTTATAGTGGAGTGTACTATCCCAAAGGAGGCCGAACCTGAACAAGGCGAAGTTGACGGCCTGAAGCCCCGACCGAACTCCCCCAAAGAAGAAGCGGATCTTCTAACATGTCAGGCGCAGGTGCGGGCCTGATCTTGATCAGTCCGGAGGGAATCATCACGGAGTATGCTTTGCATTTTGAGTTCTCCGCAACGAACAACGAAGCGAAATATGAAGCTCTGATTGCGGGACTGAGGATCGCCAAAGAGCTGGGAGTAGATCGGCTCCGGGTCCACAGTGACTCTCAACTAGTAGTGGGACAAGTCAATGAAAATTACGAAGCGCGGGAGGACAGCATGGCTAAATACCTTGAAAGGGTAAAGGAGCTCGTCTCCGCCTTCAGCAACTTCAACATCAGATAGATTTCGAGGTGGAAAAATATCAGGGCTGACCTTCTCTCCAAGCTGGCAACGTTGGCTCCGGCCGAATTGCCCAAAGGCATTCTTTTTGAAGTTCTAAAGTGCCCGAGTACAGAAGAATCGCAGCCCGTGATAGAAATAGACCACGAGTCCAGCTGGGTCGACCCACTGATAACCTATCTTAGAGATGGGGTTCTCTCCCAGGATGCGAAAGAGGCTCGAAAGCTCAGAAATCAAGCCTCTCGATACATCCTTTATGAGGGCAAGTTGTACAAGAGATCATACTCTTTGCCCCTTTTGAAATGTCTCCGGCCTTCAGAAGCTAACTACGCTTTGTGGGAGGTGCATGAAGGAATCTGCAGAAACCATTTGGGGGCTAGATCTTTATCCCACAAGTTGCTCCGCCAAGGATATTACTGACCGACAATGCACCATGATTCGATTGAATATGTCAGAAAGTGTGATCGATGCCAGAGATATGCCAATATCTAGAGACAGCCCGCCACCGAGCTTACACCCTTGAGTGCCCCATGGCCTTTTACACAATGGGGGATGGACATCTTTGGCCCCTTTTCCATGGCGTCGGGGCAGAGGAAGTTTCTCCTTGTAGCGATCGACTACTTCACCAAATGGGTTGAAGCCGAACCACTAGCAAAAATCACAGAAGCAAAAGTGCAAGATTTCATCTGGAAGTCGATCGTATGCAGGTTCGGTCTGCCTAGGACCCTAATCACTGATAATGGACGGCAATTCATGGGAGCAAACTTCGTCGAATTCTGTGAAGATCTAAACATCTCCCACAACTTCACATCAGTAGCCCATCCTCAGGCGAACGACGAAGCTGAGGTGACTAACAGAACCCTTCTGCAGGGGATTAAGACAAGGCTCGAAAAGACGAAGGAAACTTGGGCGGACGAACTTTATCATGTGCTGTGGGTGTATCGAACTACCCAAAGACTGCCCACAGGGGAGACCCCCTTTGCTTTAGCCTTCAGAACGGAAGCTGTCATCCCAATTGAGCTTAAACTCCCATCGGCACGAGTCGTGGCATTCGACGAACATCAAAATTCGCAAGGTCTTAAAGCCAACCTCGACCTGCTAGAAGAAAGACGGAAGGTAGCTCAGGTTCGAATGACAGCCTACAGATAGAAAGTCGCTCGCTATTACAACTCCCGGGTCAAGAACAAAATCTTTAGAGCAGGAGATCTAGTGCTTCGACGAGCCGCTGTCTCGCAACCTCAGGATCGAGGGAAGCTCGCCCCAAACTGGGAAGGCCGGTATGAGGTCAAAGAAGTAGTCCGGCCTGAAATTTATTATCTTAAGGAGCCGACCTCCCTCGACCATGGAGCTCGAAAAATTTACGGATGTACTACCAATAACTTTATCTTAATTAAAAGTTGTATATCTACATGTCTCCCCCCTTTGGCACTATCTTACATCGACAGGACAGCCCAAACAAACTGTATCAGAAGCAAGAGGGGAACCTCGACAAAGTCGAAGGCCCGGTTCTCTTTAAACCAGATGGGGGGAGAGGCCCTGCAATGCCCATATGCGCCTCCACAGCCCTGTTAGGGACAGGAGGAGAACCTCGTCCTAACTTGAGCAAAGTCGAAGGCCCAGTTCTCTTTAGATCGGATGGGGGGAGAGGCCCTGCAACGCCCATATGCACCCCCACAGCCCTGTTAGGGATAGGAGGAGAACCTCATCCTAACTTGAGCAAAGTCGAAGGCCCGATTCTCTTTAGACGGATGGGGGGAGAGGCCCTGCAACGCCCATATGCGCCCCCACAGTCCTATTAGGGACAGGAGAAGAACCTCATCCTAACTCGAGTAAAGTTGAAGGCTCGGTTCTCTTTAGACCGGATGGGGGGAGAGGCCATGCAACGCTCATATGCGCCCCCACAGTCCTGTTAGGGACAGGAGGAGAACCTCACCCTAACTTGAGCAAAGTCGAAGGCCCGGTTCTCTCTAGACCGGAGGGGGGAGAGGTCCTGCAATGCCCATATGCGCCCCCACAGCCCTGTTAGGGACAGGAGGAGAACCTTGCCCTAACTCGAGCAAAGTCGAAGGCCCAGTTCTCTTTAGATCAGAAGGGGGGAAGGGCCCAGCAACGCCCATATGTACGCCTACGGTCGTGTTAGAGACAATAGGAGGACCTCATCCTAACCAGAGCTGAAACCTGTTACAACAGAAATAGGAAAAAGATCTCATCCTGGCATCAATTAAAGTCTGGTCGTTCAAGACCAGGAGAGAAAAAGGGGGGACCTTCCCCAGCGGCCCCTTCGCAATAAGACTCCGTCCGGACTCCTACGAGAGCCAGACTTCGTCCCCGGTTTCGATCGCTGGTAAACTCCGTCCGGACTCCCACGGGGGCCGGACTCCGTCTCCAATCTCAATTGCGGGAAGGCTTCACCCGGACTCCTACGGGAGCCGAGCTCCGCCCGCGACTTCACTTACAGGTGAACTCCGTCCGGACTCCTACGGGAGTCGGACTTCATCCCTGACCTTGATTACAGGTAGATTTTGCCCGGATTCCTATGGGAGCCGGCCTCCGTTCCCAGCTCTGGCTACGGGAAGACTCCGTCCGGACTCTTACGGGAGCCGGAACCTCGTCCCCAACTTCGACCGCTGGTAAGTTTCGTTCGGGAGCCAGATTTCGCCTCTGACTTCAACCGTCGGTAAACTCCGTCCGGACTCCCACGGGAGCCGGACTCCATCCCAACTTTGCTTACGGGAGCCGAACTCCCATAGCCCCACCAAGAACGGAGGAAAAATTTCAAACGAAAAAGAAAAAGGGAGGGGCTAAAAAGGAAGGTGATGGACCACGTCAGTGACGAATGAAAAACAAACAGCGTCGAAGATACAGAGAACCCCATCTCATCAAGAATTTAAATTCTTATCAAGGACCCCGACTCTAAGGAAGCTCTCAGCACGAGCCTGAGATAAGGCTTCCTCGGGGTGACGAAAGATCAGACCTCCGAGCCTGAGCCCTGATGGGGGGCGCCAAACCCGAGCGGCTCCGGACAAATCTGCAGCCATGGACGAAAAGGATGGGTCGATACGATGGCAATCGGATGCCTCCGAACGATGCGAAGGTCGAAAAGAAGCTCGGCAAGCAATAATTCAACACGTGAGTATAAGAGGTAGCAGAAATTTCTCTTCTCATATTATTCATCCAATATACATTACAGAGCCATTAGTTGAAGGAGAAGGACAACTGAAAGGCGAGCCGACGTGACCACTACCGGCAACCTATGGACGACGTCAAAAAAAAAAAAAGAAGAAAAAAAAAGAGAAGAGAAAAGAGAGAAAGAAGAAGAGAAGTAAAGAGAAGGGAATACAACCACAGCAATGGTAAAGAAAGGAAGTTTGGCAGACACCAATTCGGCGCAAAGTGCAAACGAAGTAACAAAATCTCCTTCTCATTTCTCGATGTACGTTACAAGACCCGGAGGGCCAGAAAAAAAATATTATTACAAGACTCGAAAGGGATATACCGGAGGCTACTTCGAGCTGTAGACTTCTCTTCCCGGTTCTATCCTTCCCAGCAGCATTTTCCAGCATGTGTGACAAGCCTCTCGGCTCTCGCTCCCCGCCTCGTTCCGCTCCACCTCCGAAATCCCAACCCTAGGGGAAAAAGGATGGGATAGATTCCAGGGGGCAGCAAGGGCAACGGCAGCGGTGACGACGACCTGTTTCAAGAAGAACCGGAGTTACCCCGGAGGCAGCGATAGTGCCGGAGATATGCGCCATCACCGGATGCTCCATGACAACCACCGTCCTAGGCATTCCGGCAAGGTCGGCATGCGCTATTTCCACCATCCCCGTAACAAGTTTTACTGCCCCACTGTCGACGTCGATCGCTTCTGATCCCTCAACCCTGACGACATCAAGGATCCCACCACGGCTTGTAACGACAGCTCCACCCCCTTGACCGGTGTCGCCCCATTCAGCTACTCCGAAGTTCTCAGGCAGAATGCCTTCACCGGTTGTCCCCATTATTAAACCCCTATTGTTGAAGGAATTCTCCCTCGAGCCCCTTTTAAGGTGGCAGGAACCCTCAGCGGCAGTTCGACGATCGAAGAATTTGCAGACTGCTGTTCTCCTCTTTGTACTCTTCTTAGCCCGTGGCATCATCTGGAGATTGGCCTCCGGGGCGGAGGCCCGTGCAGGGGAACCCCGTAGAGAAACTCGGGGGACTGGAAGCAGCGAAGAGCCGGCGGAGATGGCAAAGACCAGCGCGAGGGATGCTCGGAGCCGGAAGGGGCACCGATGGAGTGGCTGAGTGGCTAAGTATTGGAAAATGTGTCCCAAAAAGCCAATCGTCAAGCTATTGACGGTTGAGCAACCAAGTATTGTAATTGATTTGTAAATAAATAAAATATATTTGGTATTTTTATCATAAGCTTTCATCTTCTAATGAACTCCGTTGTTATGATGAAGTCCTTAGAACTATTTAGATTCGATAAAGAGAGAATTTATCGATTAGTCCTTAAAACTGTTCACGATCAAATGATAGGCTGTTAATAAGGACGACAGCTTCTATCGAGCATAGGTCGCTGTAGGCCATATGGGTTGGTTGTCCTCTTAACCAAAGAGTGTGGAGACATTGGTATGGCATACAGGTGAGATGTAAGGGTACATCATCATTGAACGTGACCAACTCCAGAGCATTCTGCTGTCGAGAATGTCTCTGATGGGATATAGGTATAAGTGTCCCTTAGACTTGAGATCGCCTCAGTGACTTGCAAGCAACTCACTGTGCTTTGGTACTGGACTAACTGAATTTCTAATTCAAAGACGGAAGGCTTCTGGGCACAGTCAAGTACTTGCGAAGTCAGAGTGTGATCGAGATGGGATTGACCACTCCAAGAGTTGGAGAAGAATGAGTCGCTGTATTTCAATTTAGCAAAACCTTGGTCAGGGTAATCCATCAGATGGATTTGATATTTTAAAATACAATGTGGACAACCTGATCAAAGTTGACAGTTGAACTCTGGGGTGTCCTATGATCATTTTGATCAAGGGGATGAATTATATGAAAACTATATCCGCATGAGTTCTAAGGATGTTGTTCTACACATTCGACCTATCCGATCGTCGGGTACCATTACTAGATGGTCACTTCGATTGGTATAAAAATTTATTTCTATGCTACCGGCTTAGGTTCGGACCTATGAGGTTACACACATTAGAGTTCATGATCCGATCAAATGGTTGATCAACGATTAAGAATCGTTCTAGGGTTAAATGATCAATACGATTGACATTTAACCCAGTGCAAGTATTGCAAGAGGATTGATTAGCAATTCGATTGCTAATTGGCTTAATTTGATTAAGCCAATGGGTTGATATTAAGTCTAATTAAATATGATTTAATTAAATTTATTTTGGGCTTGATTGGATCAAGTTCAATTGGTTTATTGGATAAGCCAAGTGCAAGGAAAAACTAGTCATAGTTCAACTAGGACTTGGATCAATCTAATTTCTAATTTGATTAGAAAATTAAATCAGATTTAAATCTAATTTAATCTGATTAAATTATGTTCTTAATTGGGTTAAGACCTATTTTAATTGGGTTGATATAATTTTGATTTGATTTGGTTTGGAAAACCAAATTAAAACAAGTCATAAGACAGAATCCTAGTAAGACTAGGATTCCACCTTGCGCCACATAATCCTTCTCCACGCCCTCTCTCTTATTCAACTCCAATCTCCACTTATTTTATGTGACAAAAGCCCTCTCCCAGATCTCTCCCACGTTCACAAAAGGTCTCCTCTCTTCTTTCTTACGTGGAAGGTAGTTTGGATCAAATCTAAAAGGAATAAGTTTGGATTTCGAATTCTATGAGATAGAGTTTTAGAAATCCAAAACTCTTTCAATTTTGCATCGAATTTATCCAAATTTTTTTTGAAATTTTTGTGGCTTTTAGGGTATATATTATGCACCCTTTTCTGATAATCCATGTATGAAAATATGAAGGAGGTGCTCAAGAGTTGGGCGTCCCTTAACTTGCCATGTTTGGATAAGCCTTGACTAGGTGTTTGACCTAGACAAGGACTCTATCATATCTCTCTATATAAGATGAGTTTCTTTGTGAAATTTTAGGAGAAATTAGAAATTTGAGAGACCTTTGTGCCATCCAAAAATCAGAGATAAATACCTTTGGGTCGTGGAGATATAAAAGATGCAAGTTTGGGTGTCTAGAGAGAAAAACGTGAAGAAGAAGAGGGTCTTCTTCTAGGGTTTTTGTTTTCATATCTTTCCTCCCTCCATCTTGAGTTTCCTGAGAGCGTCTCAGATTTGAAACTCCTCCTTCTACTTTTCATCTTTGGAAGAGTCCAAATTAAGAAGAAGGAGGCACCTGATCAACCATCAAAGAAGGATCAGCGCAGTAATAGCATACTGTGCTGATTTCCTGAAGCAGGACTTCTGATCGAGATTCGTGGGCTCGTGTGGATGACTCCTAGAGGTCGGATGCATGTGCGGCTTGCAACATCATCCTCAAGCCCAGATCAACAAGGTTAGAACGTCTAACTTGCAAGGTAATAGATCTGATCTATTGTTTAATACATACATTAGATGTAGTATAGAAACATGTTGATATGATCAACATGTAGTTCATGCTATATTTATATATTTTAATTTCTGATTTAATACTATGTAATAATCATGTAATAAGATCTTAGATCTGGAGATTTTCTAATTTTAAAAAATAAATTTTGATTTATTTTAGTCTTCCGCTGTATGATCTTGAAAAAGTTTCAAGATCTAACCCTGAAACCCTAGATATGGTTCCTTCAATTGGTATCAGAGTCAGGTTCTTTATTGCATGATTATTTATACATGCTTAGATTATTTCTTAGATTAGATTTAATTTATAATTTGATTATTAAATCTAAAATTAAAATTTTAGATCAATCACAAACTGTAAGGTTGTCCTGCTATAAGGTTTACCCCTTACAGTGCAAAGGTTGTCCTAGTTTGTGTAGATCTATCTTTAATCATAAATTTGTTAGATATGATCTAGATTAAATTTATAATTTATTAGATTTAAAAGATATTTAAATCTGAAATAAAATCTCTTTGTTAATAATTTTTGTGCAAAAAAATTGTTTAAAGTTGAAATTGTTTCAATTACATGAACCTGTTTAGATTAGATCTAAAGTAGTTTCATGTTTATTTCACTTGCATCTTGATTATGAATTAAACATGCAATATGGTTGGTAGAATCATATTGTAAAATTATTTTATAAATATAAAAATTATTTTTTGAAAAGCCAAACCCAACCCTCAGCCCAAAACTTAATTAAGAATTAAGAAGTTGTTTGAATAGGTTCTAGGATTGTGAATTGAAGAACCTAAGACGCAAACCATAACATATTGGGTTAATGGGTTAGCGGGAATTAGGTCCATTAATTGGGTTAGACCTATGGTTAGATTGAAGATGGACTTAATTAGAGAATTGACTAAATCTAATCAATTGTTGTCTTAGATTAGGTCAAGGATTCTCTAGATCAATTACAATAGTTGTAGTTGGTCAAGTCCATGTCTTTAACGAGAACCAAATGGACTTGATTCTTGGCTAAGCGGTCTAGCACGAACTGTTAGGTTGATCTAATCGAAACTAATTAAACCAGTTGGTGTCTAAGGTAAACCAGACCGGTGGTTTTTAATTGGGAGCCCGCTTACCTGGCCATTTCTGATGGTGTCTAAGGCAAGCTTTGGCAGACCCTCCCACTGATCGAACTTACCTGGCCTCTTGGTGAAATTATATTTTGATCGGATCACTTGACTATTCGAGCTGACCCATGTCAGCTAGGTAAATCAGTGTGACTGATTTAGGTGCTTCTAGACCAGTCCTTTTAATGGTCTCCCTTAAGCTGACTTGGTGAAGCCAGTGGGAGGATCATGATAAGCTGGTTCATCTGACCTCATCCTCTAAATTATTTAAATCTTCTAAAATTATTAGGTCCTTAAAATGATAAAGTTATGGAGATAACTGAGTCATAGCCTCCCATTAAGGTGTTTGATAATGAGTCCATTAACTCAATAATCATTGCAGACCCAAAGGCCTGGTGCTTGTTGACTAATGAAATTATCACTCATCATATGACGACTTGGAAGTGTCTCTCTAATGGTGGTTAGGTGAGCCAACCAAAGTTGGGCTTAATCATTCGTTGGTTAGATACACCAAGTATGATCATGTTAATGGTTGGACCTAACCGGATCGTTACAGTGGAGGCCAAAGCCTACTGATTAGGTTTCTGGGGCAAAATTAAAATTACTAGAAATTGTTTAGAGAAACAATTGGTTATGAACCTACCCTTAGATATACATGGGTTGACCAACCAAAGTTGGGCTTGTGTGCAGTCTAAGTGGATTCTAGTACCCACTAAGGAATTAGGGTAATTCTTCGAATTGGAGGTAGAGGCTACCAATTCGAATAAAATAGTGGGAGAAACCTTTTGATTAAAGTCCAAATCTTTAGGTTTAATGAATCAATTACTAATTAGATTATGGTTCTCCTTTGTGCAAATATGGCCACTTCCCTATCGCTTCGATCATTGTTGGACAATGATAAGTTAGTGGGACCTAACTTTGGTAGCTGGTACCGAAAGTTGAAGATAGTCCTAGAGCATGAACGGATCCTATATGTGATAATGGATCCTGCACCTGAGGAGCCAGCTGCCAATGCACTTGGAACAGTCAGAGACACTTACCAGAAGTGGCTCAGTGATCGGACCATGGTGCACTGTATCATACTGGCTGCTATGAGCGACGAGTTCAGTCGCATATTCGAGATGGCTCAGCCAAAAGTCATGCTTCAAGTGTTGGAGGATGCCTTTGGCACATCCGATGACGTGGAGAGGCACAAGACTAGTTGTGCCATCTTCAACGCCAAAATGCGGGATGATGCCTCTATCACTGATCATGTATTGTACATGATCGAGCTGATGGAACGATTGAGCAAGCTCGACTTTTTTCTTGCATAAGTAGCTTGGGAAAGATGCAATACTGAACTCGCTGCCCAAGTCTTATCTCCCATTCCTCACTCATTATAGAATGACAAAGCCTGAAGAGAACTACCATGAGTTACTGGGGTTGCTTCAGAACTTTGAGAAGGATCACCAACTTTACAAGGAGTCGGTGAACTTAGTGGGAGGTTCGTCTTCTGGTTCTCGACCTTTTAAGAAAGGGAAGAAGAACAAGAAGAAGAAAGTGAAGAAGGTGTAAGTTCAGGCTGGGACATCAGTGCAGAGCCAGACCAAAAAGATCAAGCCTGATAAGAGTCTATTCTACTGGCAAGCACCCTAGATTAGTTAGTATGTCAGATATCTACTTATGGCACTGTAGGCTAGGTCATATAAACAAGAACAGAATAAACAGGTTGACTCAAGAGGAAATCTTCGAAGTTAGTGATTGTGAATCACTTCCAACCTGTGAGTCCTGTCTTCTTGGTAAAATGACCAAGTCATCTTTTACTAAAAAAGGTGAGAGAGCTACTGAGCTCTTGGGCCTAATACATACTGATGTATGCGAGCCCATGAGCACCAGTGCTAGAGGTGGATATTTCTACTTCATAACTTTCACGGATGACCTATCCTGATATGAATATGTCTATCTGATGAAATATATGTCGGATTCATTTGAAATGTTCAAACGATTCTGAAGTGAAGTAGAAAAATAAACAGGGAAGAGTATTAAAACTCTTCGATCTGATCGAGGAAGAGAATATCTTTCTAGTGAGTTTCTCACATATCTAGGAGAGAATGGAATTCTCTCCCAATGGACTCCTCCAGGAACACCACAGCATAATGGTGTGTCTGAAAGGAGGAATCGGACTCTGTTAGACATGGTCCGATCCATGATGGGTTTTGCTAGCTTGCCGATATCCTTCTGGGGATATGCACTCGAATCGGCCTGTTATCTGTTAAATAGGGTTCCAAGTAAGTCTATAATTAAGACTCCATATGAGATATGTGTAGCGAAAATTTAGTGCATGGGCAAAATGGTAATTTTAAAATTTTTTTCAAAATTACTATTTTACAGTAGAATTATTAATTAATCTCATTAATTAATACTAATTAACCCTACACTAGGATCTAAATATGATACAACAGCATGCATTTAAATTTGAAATTCAAATTTGAATCAGTAAATATTTTACAGTGCTGTGTTCAGAACACATCACCTTTTGCGGGTAGTCGATCATCGTAATCTGATCACCGTCGGGGGCTCTGATCGTCATGTCATAGCCACACAAATATCTGGCCTCTGTGCATCATCCACACGAAGCTCCCGTCTGATCAGCTCCTTACGAATGCTAGTTCATGATTTCACCTTTTTGATGGCAGATGTTGATCGAACTCCTTCGATCGATGTGTGTCGACTTTTTGGATACTTTGAATCATCTGCACAGTTGCTTGAGAGGCTGATGGATCTCTCCCTGAAATTTGGTGAACTCACGATACTCGTGGCACACCAATCTCACTTCCCGAACCCTAGGTAGAAACCCTAGGGTACACACCAAAAACCCTGCGCCCAATTTTCTCTCTTTTCTTTCTTTTTCTCTCGGAAGGTTTTGGACCTTCACCTTGCGCAGAAACCTTCCTCACACCCCAAAGTTTCTCTCCTAAAATTTCTATGCACGTCCCACCTTTTTTCTCTTTTTAAAACAACATCGAACGTGTCTTATCCGCGTGAGAGGATAAAGATAAGAGGTTACACATTTGAATTCAAATCAAATTTGAATTCAAACGAAAACCAACTTATCCCTATCCTTTTGGGTGTGAGAAGAGAAGGGGCGTGGCTCTTTGTGTGTGGAAAATGTTTCACGAGAAACCTTTTCTCGTGTAAGTAATGTGGCACACAAAATGGATAAGGATGAAAGGGCAAGTGATAAGTTATCCATTCAAATTCAAACATGCTTTGAATTTGAATGGCTAACTAATTATTTTATCCATCCATATGGTGCAAAAATGAGGGTGTGGGGAAGGGTTTTGCGTGAGAAAAATTTCACGAGAAGTTTCTTCTCGTGAATACAAATGGGTGCAAGGAAGTTGGGTGTCGCAGAGAATTTAAAACAAGGTGGTTTGATTCAAATTGAGCCAACCTAGTTTAAAATAGGTCAAGCACAATTAGACCAGATTAAACCCAACATAATTAGGCTTAATTAGGCTCAATAAAATCCTAATCAAATCAAAAATTAACTAAACCTAACCCCTGATCAAATCAGGGACTAAACCACCTTAGCGATTAGGTCAACATTTAACCTAATCGGGTCAATCCAAACTGAATCCAATTCAATTGAACTTGATCCAAAAATAATTATTCAATCAAATTGAGTTAATTAGTGATTAAATCACTAATTAAACCTCTCATAAATATTGAGTCCAAATCCGATGGGCAATCAGGCATCAGAGACCATCGATATGAAACCCTGTTCAAAGAGTTCAAATTTCAAATTCAAAATTTAAAATTCAAAATTTTGACCCCGGTACCCAAAATATGTGGAACTCATGATTAGAGAATCCTAATTCTCAATCATAGAGTTCCAAATAGATAAGACTCATAATCAGCCATCAGATCAGAAAGGAACCTCTAATGTATGTGACCCCGCAGGTTCGAACCTAAACCGGTAGCACAGGAACCAATTCCTGTACTAATCGAAGTGACCATCTAGCAATGGTACCCGATGATCGGATAGGTCAAATAATCGCAATCGCAACATTCAGAACCTACGTGAATATGGTTACCGTATAATTCATCCCTTTTGACCCCTGTGTTTAGGATGACTCAGGGTTAAACTGTCAACCCTGATGATATCATCCGAATCGTGCTCAACTCAATTAGTCCTGTGACTCCTCACTAGGACTACCCTGGTCAAGGTTTTGCTAAATTGAAACACGACTGTACACAGCTCCTAAACTGGAGTGGTCAATCCCATCTTGATACACGCACCGATAAGTCAAGTACTTGACTACACCCAGCAGCCTTCCGTCACTGAATTAGAAATTCAGGTAGTCCAGTGCCTAAGTGTAGTGAGTTGCTTGCAAGTCACCGTGGCGGTCTCAGGTCGGAGGGACATTTATATCCATATCCCATCGGAGCAAATCTTGACAGCAGAAATAGCTCCGGAGTTGGTCATGTTCAGTGCAGATGTACCATTACATCTCACCTGTATGCCATACCAGTGTCTCCACACTCTTTGGTTATGAGGACAACCAACCCATATGGCACACAATGACCTATGCTCGATAAACGTTGTCATCCTTGGTAACAACGTATCATTTGGTCGCGAACATGTTTAAGGACTAAGCAACAAATCCTCCTTTGTCGAGTCTAAATAGTCCTAAGGACTTCACCACAACACAGGAGTTCATTAGAAGATGAAACATTTATGATGAAAAAATATCAAAATAATTTTTATTTATTTATAATTCATGTACTAATACAAAAAGGAGCACAACCGTCAACAGGCTGACGATTGGCTTTGGGATACTATTCCCAACAATCTCCCACTTGTCCTAAAGCCTATCGGTGCAGTATCTAATACCTATCTTCGACTTGTAGTCGTTGAACTCCTTCACCGCAATGGCTTTAGTGAATGGGTCGGCCAGGTTCTCCTTTCTGTCGATCTTCTGAAGGTCGACGTCACCTCGATCCACGATCTCCCGGATGAGATGGTAGCGGCGTAGAATATGCTTCGTCCGCTGGTGTGCCTTTGGTTTCTTCGTCTGAGCAATGGCTCCAGAGCTGTCGCAGTAGAGCAGAACTGGACCAACAAGGGAGGGTGCTACTCCGAGCTCGGTGATAAATTTCCTCGGCCACACCCCTTCTTTGGCAGCATCTGATGCAGTAATATACTCCGCCTCGCATACTGAATCAGCCACAGTGTGCTGCTTGGAACTCTTCCAGCAGACAGCCCCACCATTAAGGGTAAAAATAAATCCTGACACACTCTTGCTATCATCGCGATCAGACTGGAAATTAGAGTCTGTAAACCCTATAAGTCTCAAGTCCGATTCACCATATATAAGCCACTGGTCCTTAGTATTTCTTAAATACTTCAGGATGGTTTTAACAACCTTCCAGTGATTCTCTCCTGGATCAGATTGGTATCTACTCACTACCCCTAGTGAGTATGCCACATCTGGTCGTGTACATGTCATGGCGTACATGATAGATCCCACTGTCGAAGCATATGGAATCCTACCCATACGCTCTCTCTCTTGAGGTGTTGTCAGACAATCCCTCTTCGAGAGAGAAATTCCATGGCCTATCGGTAGATAGCCTTTCTTAGAATTTTTCATGCTGAACCTTTTCAGCATAGTATCAATGTACGTGGACTGGGATAAGCCAAGCAACTTTTTGGATCTATCCCTATAGATCCTCATCCCTAGGATGTAGGAAGCTTCTCCCAGATCCTTCATGGAGAACTGTGACGATAGCCAAATCTTTATTTCCTGTAATGCAGGGACATCATTCCCGATTAAGAGAATGTCATCCACATACAATACAAGAAATACTACTACTGGACCATTAGCCCACTTATAAATGCAGGGCTCTTCTCCGTTCTTAATGAAGCCATACGTTTTGATCGTCCTATCAAAACGTATGTTCCAACTCCGAGATGCCTGCTTAAGTCCATAAATGGACCTCTGTAGCTTGCACACCTTAGATTCATCTGTGGATGTGAACCCTTCAGGTTGTATCATATACACCTCTTCGTCCAGCTCTCCGTTTAGGAAAGCTGTCTTCACATCCATCTGTCAGATTTCATAGTCCAGATGGACAGCTATCGCAAGCATAATCTGAATGGATTTGAGCATTGCCACAGGAGAAAATATCTCGTCATAGTCTATACCATAACGTTGACGATATCCCTTGGCAACCAAATGGGCTTTATAGGTCTCCACCTTTCCGTCTGCGCCCCTCTTCCTTTTGAAGACCCACTTACACCCTATGGGTTTTACTCCTTCGGGTGGGTCAACCAATGTCCACACATCGTTGACCTTCATGGACTCCTTTTCGGATTTTGTGGCCTCTAGCCATTTCTCAGAGTCAGATCTCTGCATTGCATCCATGTAGGTGATCGGATCCTCATCGTTTTCATCAAGTTCGATAGGATCACCATCCCGGACCAAGAAATCATAGTATCTGTCTGGTTGATGTGGTACTCTACCAGACCGCCTTAAGGGTGCATAATCAATGGGCTCCAGATCTGATCTAATCAAATTCGGTTCAGGTTCAGTAACATGTGTCGGTTTTTTCACCTGTCGAACTTCGTCAAGTTCGATTTTAGAGGCAACAGTTCCTTCACTAAGGAACTCCTTTTCTAAAAAGATTGCCTTAAGGCTGACAAACACCTTTTGCTCATCAGCAAGATAGAAATAATACCCTTTGGTCTCTTTTGGGTACCCTATAAAATTACACTTGTCAGACCTAGGTCCAAGCTTGTCTGTAATTAAATGTTTAACATAAGCCGGACACCCCCAAACCCTAAGGTGCGAGAGTACTGGCTTACGTCCTATCCATATCTCATATGGCGTTTTGGCTACAGACTTACTCGGAACTCTATTTAGAAGGTAACAAGCCGATTCGAGCGCATATCCCCAGAGGAAGATCGGTTGACCAGCAAACCCCATCATGGATCAAACCATGTCTAACAGGGTCCGATTCCTCCTTTCAGACACACCATTATGTTGTGGTGTTCCAGGAGGAGTCCACTGAGAGAGAATCTCATTCTCCCCTAGATATGTCAGAAACTCATTGGAAAGGTATTCACCTCCTCGATCAGATCGAAGAGTTTTAATACACTTCCCAGTTTGTTTTTCTACCTCATTTCGGAATAGTTTGAACATTTCAAATGATTCCGACTTATGCTTCATTAAATAGACATACCCATACCTAGATAGATCGTCTGTGAAGGTTATGAAGTAGAAAAATCTACCTCTTGCACTTGAGCTCATGGGTCCACATACATCAGAATGTACCAGACCTAAGAGTTCACTGGCTCGCTCACCTTTTCCAGTAAAAGGTGACTTGGTCATCTTCCCAAGAAGACAGGACTCACAGGTTGGAAGTGATTCACAATCACTAACTTCAAGAATTCCTTCTTGAGCCAACCTGTTTATCCTGTTCTTATTGATATGACCTAGCCTACAGTGCCAAAAGTAGACTTCTGACACATTATCTATTCTAGAGCGTTTACCAAATTTTTGAACCACATTAACAGGCTGTGATAGTAAGTAAATTCCATTATTTAATTGTCCAACAAATATTGTAACACCATTCAAAATGATATTGCAAATATTTTTTTTTATTAAAAAATTATAACCGTACATGGCCAAAAGCCTACAGAAATAATATTTAATAAAAAACTTGGACAATAGTGACATTCACTCAGAATTACATTACGAGAATTGATTACAAGACTCATGATTCCTAAAGCTAGAACTGGAACTTTGCTTCCATCTCCAACATTCAGGAACCTCTCGCCTTCATCAAATCTCCTACTGACCTGCAGACCCTGCATCAAATTACAAATATGATAAGGACTTTCGGTATCCAATACCCAGGTAGTAGTATCACAAATCGAAAAGTTACAAGGAGTTATCATATAATTACCTTGCTTCTTCTTTGGCCTGTTCGGGTCCAGGGAGGCAATGTATTGAGGACAGTTTCTCTTCCAATGCTCGTGCTTCTTGCAAAAGAAGCACTCCGTCTGGCTCTGGTCGTGCTTGCGCTTCTTGGTCTGACCCCGTGCTACTGTCCCAGCATGAGATTGCACCTTCTTATTTTTCTTCTTCTTGTTCTTCTTCCCCTTCCCAAAGGATTGACGATGAGAAGAAGACCCTCCCACTACATTCACCGACTCCTTATGGAGTTGGTGATCCTTCTCAAAGTTCTGCAGCAACCCCAACAATCCATGGTAGTTTACTGCAGGCTTTGTCATTCGAAAATGAGTAAGAAATGGGAGGAAGGACTTGGGCAAGGAATTAAGGATCGCATCCTTACCGAGCTGCTCGTGCAGAGGAAAGCCCAATTTGCTTAGGCGCTCAATCATCTCGATCATGTATAGTACATGATCAGTGACTGAGGCCCCATCCCTCATTCGAGCATTGAAAATGGCACAACTAGTTTTGTGCCTTTCAACGTCGTCAGGTGTGCCAAAGGAGTCGTTCAACATTTGAAGCATCTCCTGTGGCTGGGCGTTCTCAAACCTTCGGCTGAACTCGTCATTCATTGCTGCCAGCATAATACATCGAATGGTGGTGCGGTCATTGAGCCACTTCAAGTAAGTGTCTCGGATCGCCTTACTAGCGTTCGGAGCTAGCTCCTCAGGTGCTGGATCCGTTACTACATAAAGGATCCGCTCATGCTCAAGGACGATTTTCAATTTTCGATACCAGCTATCGAAATTGGGTCCCATGAGCTTGTCATTATCTAATAATGACCGGAGCGACAGGGTAGTGGCCATAGCTGCTTAAAGAAAATGAGACCTCTATTAGTACATAAATTAATACTAAAGACTTGGATTTTAGTCTAAAGTTTTTCCAATATTTTTACGAACTGAGAGCCTCATCCTCCAATTCAAGGAATTACTTTAATTCCTTAATGGGTACTAGAATCCACACAGACTACACACGAGCCCAACTTTGGTTGGTCAACCCATGTGCATCTATGGGTAGGTTCTTAACCAGTTGTTTCTCTAAACAACTTCTAGTAATTGATTTTGCCCCAGAACCTAATCAGTAGGCTTTGGCCTCCACTGAAAAGATCTGGTTAGGTCCAACCATTAACATGACTTAATTTAGTGAATCGGACCAATAAATGATCAGGCCCGACTTTGGCCGGCCAACCTAACCACCATCAGAAAGACTCAATCAAATTATCATATTATGAATAATAATTCCATTAGCCAATGAGCACCAGGCCTTTGGGCCTCCAATGATCATTGAACTAATGGACTCATTATCACTCACTTAATGGGAGGCTATGACTTAGTTATCATTATAACTTAATCATTTTAGGGACCTAATAATTTTGAGGATTTTATTAAAGAATAGTAGAGAAGAAATCATCCAGCCAATTTCAATCCTCCCACTGACTTCATCAAGTCAGATTAAAAAAGGATTTAATTAAAGCTGGCATTAGGAGCACCTAAATCAGTCACACTGATTTACCTAATGACATGGGTGAGCTCTAATCACCAAGTGATCTAATCAAAATCTAACTTACCAGATTGGCTAGGTAAGTGAGATCAGTGGTGGGGATTTGCCATTAACTCGTCAATGATCGAATCAATGCGAGTAGCTCCCGCTTAAGAACCACTGGTCAAAACTGCCGAACTTACCTTAGACACCAACCGGTTCATTAGTTTTAATTTTGATCTACTTAGTAAATAGGGCTCCACCGCGTAGCCATGAATTAAGTCCATCTTGGTCTAGTTAAAGACATGGACCCATTCAACTACAACTATTGAAGTTGAATCTAGAGTATCCTTGACCTAATCTAATTCAATTTTTGATTAGATTTGACCAATTACTCCATTTAGTCCAATTTTTTAAACTAACCTTAGGTCTAACCCAATTATGGACCTAATTCATCTAACCCATTGACCCACAAGTTTATACAATTGTCTTAGGTCTTAATTCACAATTCTAGACCTACTAGACAACACTTAATTCTTTTAATTAAGTACTTGGGCTGATGGGTCAGGGTTTGGCATTTTGAAAATAATTTTCAAATTTGAAAGATTTTATTTTTTGTTCACCAAATGTGTTAACTCATTTCACAAACGGGTCAGCACATTTCATAAACAGCAATTCTATTGCTCATTTCATAACAGAAAATAAGTCAAAATAAATCATAAATTTTCTTTTAGATCTAATCTAACACATTCATGATAAATTTCTTAATTAAGTCCTTTCGCTGCTTCATCGC